>NC_060957.1:5890161-6042661 GCF_910589235.1 Vespa crabro
TTTTTCTAAGAAAATAAATCACGACAATTAGGTGACGATAGGATGATATGATATATATAATATATAACGATTAGTACGATGTATGTAATATCATACAGTCGCAATTAAGGTCTTATCTAGATTATTCGAATCGTAAGGAAAAGCGCGCGCTTTTATTTTAAATATGAGTTAACTTGTAAGAGAAACGAAAGAGGGAAGAAGAAGAAGAAGGGAGAAAGAAGGAGGAGGGGAGAAGAAGAAGAAGGAGGAGGAGGAGGAGAAGGAGAAGGAGGAGGAGAAAAAGAAGAAGAAACATATATATATACAAGAGACCCGAGAAGAGTGTGCGCTTAGATGGCAGCTATCAGTATTAACCCGGCCATCTCGGCGCTCGCGTACGAGGGAGCATTTATTTGCATTTGAAGTAATTTCGACAAAAAAGAAAAAAATAGAAATAAAAAACCATATATAATATTTAGAAATTCGAGACACGAGATTTGATCTTCTTAGAAGGTGGGAGTGGGGATGGGGGAGACAAAAAAAAGAATAAAATAGTTTGTGTGTTTAGCAAGTTCCCGCGTAAATTCAACATCGGTCATGTGATATCGCGAGAGACACGTCGTACTTATGTTTTGTTTTTTCGAGACTTTATGAAAGAGAGAGAGGAAGAGAGGGAGAGAGGGAGAGAGAGAGAGAGAGAGAGAGAGAGAGACGTAGAGAGACGTAAAGATAGAAAAATCGGAGATTAGAACATGGAACGTGAAACTCACGTGGTTGTTACAAGATATAAATAAAAATAAATGAGAAAGAAATAAGGAAAAAAAGAGTTCGAAATATTTTACAGAGAGGGACAAAAGAAAGGGAGGAAGAAAGAAAGAGAGAGAGAGGGGACAGAGAGGGGGAGAGAGAGAGATAGATTTGTGGAAGTTTAATCTTTTTATGAGTTGAGTGATAAGAAGAACCACGCGTGATGTTGCTGTTGATATGAAAAGTTCGAAGATCCATTTGAGATTCGACCGATTGATAGAACGTAAATAGAAACAAGATATTGCGATAGTTTTAATATAAAGGACGTGTTGTCCTTTGATTGTGTTAATCTCAAGAATTTCAAGAGCGACAAGAAATACACATGTATACACATACATGTATATGTGTATATATATGTATGTATAACATATACACACACATGGATATCGTGTAAATGAACTTTTATTTAACGATAACGTTACAGAACGGATTGTACGTTGCATTCATGTTTTCTACACGAGTGTAACATTGCTTATGAAATTTTTGATTCGGTAGATCGATCGTATTCGAAGTAATTCGAAGTTTCAATTCAAAGGAAAGAGGACGTTGGAAAGAAAAAAATTGTTGAGAGATCACTTCCACTTTTCTCTACCAATCTTTGGAATCAACTTTAATGACGTGTTTTATCGTTATGGTACGTCCTTTTTATTTTATTTTCTTTCCCATTTTTTTTTTTGATATTCCTATTGAGTTTTCGTATAAAAATCGTTTGATAGATCGTTGCTCCGGAACAATGATGAAAACACGAAAATAAATGCTCGTAAGTGATAATGAATTGAAACAGCTGTCGATTCGCTATCTCACTTATCAATAGTAATTAAACGATTTATTTCTAGACGATTAAGAGATTTCGTTTTTTTTTTGTTATTCGATAATAATCAAATACCAGGTTTATATATATATATATATATATATATATATATATATATATATATATATGTATATTTGGTATTATTAATATTATTCATTAATACCTACTATTTTGTACTTATTATTATTTATATATGTGTTTATATATATATGCACGTATATATGTATATATGTATGAATGTGTGTATATTTTATGAAAAAGCTAAATTTTCAAAGAAAATAAAATGAAAAGAAAAGCGTCATAATCTGAAACAACACTTCGTTTAGTATGGTTTCACATTGTCATTTTACCTGAAGAAATCCAATTGTAAGGGATTTACTTTCTTGACCCTTAAACTCTTTTCTTTGTTAGAAAGATATAGCTAAGACATATTTAAATACATATATATATATACATACTGTAAAGAATTTCGTTTTACATAGATACGATAATGTGAATTTTTAGTTACTGAAACTAATTAAGGCATTATTAAAACATCATGGCCGAGAAATGTGATGGAAATATGATAAAAAGGAATTATTGATTGTTTTTTCTTTCCGTATGAAAAAGTTACAAAAATTTACATGATTAATTCTGTTAACAATAAAACGAGAACAGTCACGTTCTGTTAATAATACAACGAGATCGATCACGTTTAAAAAATAAACAAAAAGAGAAAGAGAAAGAGAAAGAGAGAGAGAGAGAGAGAGAGAGAGAGAGAGAGAGAGAGAGAGAGAGAGAGAAAGAGAGAGAGAGAGAAAGAGAGAGAGCAAATGTTGTTTTAATTTTGTTGTTAAAACTAATAAAAAATAAGCACGTACAGAATTTTGAATTTGGTAAATAAAGCATGACAATGGTTGACGAAGCAAATGATAAAAATGATATCATTGAAGTGTCAAGAATATGTTTCGTTATGGATGGATAAACGAATGATTATCATTGGTGTGTCGAAACACGTAGTAAACCGTGGATCATTCGTTTTTTTCGAGATAACTAAGGTCCATAGTTTCCCGGTCAAACGTTATCCGACTTTCCGATAATAACCGAGCTGTCAGTTCTAAGGAGCCACGTGCTTTCTTTCTTTAAACGTTACGCGCCAAACTTTAATTCGAACTTACTGTTCGATTCTTCACGATGTATTTTCATCTACTTTCTTTATTTTTTTAATTTCTTATTCTTTTTTGTTGCTAGTTTTATTATAGGTAAAGTAATTCATTTTCGTATTTGCACATGTATATGCAAATTTATTCTGCATTATATACAAAAATTATTTAAAGTGTAAAATTATGTTAATCGTAATTATATGTAGTATTGTTTACTGCGTTGTTTATTGTTTTTTTAATTTCTATATTAAACACTTTTCTGAATGATCAATATTTGAATAAGAATTTTAATTCAATTATGAATGTAACCAGTGTAGAAAGCATTAGTTTTTGCATATAATAGATGGTGAACAATGAGTATAAAATTATAATTATTTCCTAACAATATTCGTTCCTATACAATTTATGCACATAAATATTATGTAATATGTATTAATTACATATATATGTATTCTTTTTTTGAAGATCATACTCGGAAAATAATAACAAATTAGTAAAAGTAATTTTATTATTAATTCGTATTATACATAATGAACGATTTGTTCCCATTGATGCACACGAGTAGAAATGTTTTTGATTGGAACTTTAGAATGGCCAAAGTTTCTAGTATTCGCCATCGTGATTCGTAGTAGTAACAAATCATAGATTTTCGATACGTTTAACGAAGAGAGTATGGTCTTAAGACGCGAAGTTCGACGAATTTACAGATTCTCCCTTTCACGCGAGAGAGGGAGAGTGGGAGGTGGGCCGAAGGCAGTGGAGGAGGAGAAAGAGGAATGAGAGGAAAGATGCGTGGTAGAAAGAGAATCGAAGAGATAAGTGAAACTCGAGAAAATTCAAATTGCAATGAGCGTTCAACGGAGCACGTAACTTTTAATGTTTTAAGTTTGTGCTTGTCAAGGATTCATCTGAGGTAATCTTATCGTCTTTTTGCGATTCAAGGACGAAATTTCATTTAACAATAATTTCATTGTCTATCTTATCAAAACCTCGTTTTGTGGATTATTCTTGATGGCACTTTAAGTGAGCACATATTACTTAGGTATTTCGATTAGAATCTTTCGATATCTTTCTTTCCATATATTTATATAACGTTCTTTACAACGTATAATACATTTTTTTGTCGTATTATGTATAAAAGTAAGAAGAAAAAAAATAATGATTGTTAGCTTGAGGATAAGCTCTTTTGTTTATACCAGGGATCACAGTTTTAACTACAAATGAACATTCTGTTATGTGTCTCGTTATTCGATCGTTTTCAAAATAATGATCAAAAATTTAATCACGTACATTGGGAATTATTGCGTCGTTATAAATTTTTGTAAAATGTAATTTTGTTCTTTTTTATGATAAAAATATTGTCGCTAGAATAATAGATATATATATTGTATATATCCATATATTAATATCTATATATATAAATATTAATATATGATATACTGAATAGAAAAAAAAGAAAATACAATAATTTTATAGTTAGGAATGAAAAGATTGATTTGTCATTCTTGTCTTTTATCGCTAATTTTAACCGACAGATCGAATGTAAACAATATTGAGAATCTGTTTCCTTTAACTTTTTCGATTTTACTCGTAGGAGGGACAACATTGTTGTGTTATCTTTAGAAGTTCTCTCGATAAGCGTTCGTACACCACAGCCCCTTTCAAAGGCGTCGATACTGTGAAAGTGATCACAATAGTGTTTATGATCTACCGATTGCATCGACTCCCTACAGTCGAAGGTCTTTTGTGTGTCTACTCTTGTTTCATTGCTTTCTTCGTCTATGTTCTCTTCTTTATTTTCATTTTATCGTACGTTGTTGAGACGTCGACACGTTGTCTGCTCAAACAATCAAACGTTCAATTATTGTACGATTGTTTCTGCCCTTCAATGACGATATCTTTGCGTAAGTTAATTAAAAATAAAGGGATAATTGTGCTGCGTTAGAAGAAGATAAAAATAGAATTGTAAATGATACAAAAACAAAAGATAAAGAAAAAAGAATGTAATTTTATATATACAATGACTGAATTTATTTATTTATGTAGATTTTGTCTTTAATATCTAATATTTTACAATAATTTGATATTTATTTATTTATTCAAGTTTTATAATTATTTTCGTTATTTAATCATTTTTCTTTCTTTCTTTTTTGTTTTTTGTTTTTTCTTTTTATTTTGTATATTTTATGGTATATATATATATATATATATATATATATATATATATATATATATATATAATATTTCAACATTCCTGCAGAGAATCCACTTAATTTATCTGCCTTTTCTACGTTAGACACGATAACAAAGGTACACATCCTCGAACATTGTTTTATATTAGCCAAAAGAAAGTAGGCCACCGGTTGTCCGTTTTAATGAAGCGGCCCACCCTTTTTCGTGAATTAAGCGCCGTGATTATTAATAAGGATTATGACACCTGGGCATGTTTTAGACGACGTCATTCAACAAAGCTGAAGGATTTTTTATTCTATTATATTTAACCCTTTATAATGGCATGTAACTTTGAAGTCGCATACTTAAATGTAATATATTAGATTGACAACTAAGTGATTGCAGATTTTAAATAAGAAGGAAAAATCAAAATTTTTTCTTAAAATATAACTTTATTCAATTAGGTACTGTTCGTTTTTCTTGTTTTTATTGTTCGATGATCTTTTGCCATCTTTCAGATAGTGTTATAATTACATGCTCATAAAACTTCTGATTTTTGCCAGCAAAAAACTGAATTAAATGTGATTTTATATTACCAGTGTCATAAAAATTTTACCATTTAAGGAATTTTGCATGGAATGAAATAAATGGTAATCTGAAGGCGCAAGGTCAAGGCTATATGATGGGTGTGACAACACACATCCGAACCTAGTTCCAATAATTTTTGGCGAGTGACCAAAGATGTGTGGAGTTTTGCATTATCATGCTAGAAAACAACACCCTTACGATTTGCCAATTCTGGCCGCTTTTCTTGAACTGCATCGCTCAATTTGGCGAGTTGTTGAACGTACACGTTTGAATTAATCGTTTGGTTTTTTGATAAAAGTTTAAAGTGCAGAATTCCTTTATAATCCTACCAAACTGACAGCATAATCTTTTTTTGGTGAATCTTAGTTTTTGATGTCGTCTGGGCTGGTTCATCTTGCATCAGCCACGATCTTTTCCGATTAGTGCTGTTATAAACTATTTACTTTTCGTCGCCAGTTATCAGTCGTTTCAAAAAAGGATCAATTTCGTTGCGTTTCAGAAGCGAATCCCAGATGCTAATGCGTTGCGTCAGGGTTTATAGTAGTTCATATACGAGGTTTTTAGTGTTCTTTTTTAAGTTCAAGTTATAATCAATATAATATAATAATAATATATACTGGGTGTTTAAAACATAGCGTTACAAATCTTTATCTCGAAAATAAAATATTTTTGGAGAAAAATTGTTGAGATAAGAGTTATTTGATATCAAGAAATATTATTGCTTCTATTTGAGTGGAAGATTTCAAAATCATTTCAAAGTTAATTTTAGTTTTTTTTTCTTTTTAATGGAAATCCACATTTTTTATAACGGCAACATATTCTGCGTAAAAAAACGAGTAACTTTTGTCTGAACTATTTTTTCATCTGGAAATGGAAAAAAACATAGGTTGTAGAGGATTAATAACTCTATTGAAAGTAAGGGATAGATGTCATTAAAAATGACAAGATATCAATTAAAATTCAACGAGTGGCTAGAAGAGAGATAGAGCGTGTTTGTACTGAGAAACGAAAAGTTGACGTGAAATGAATAGTGGTGTAATAAAATTTTTCAAAATTTAAATTTATTTAAAAAATAATTGAATCTTTTTTTTAAATAAATATTTTCTTTGGAAGATTTAATTTGTCTAATCTTTAAACTTTTAATATATGTATGTGGTTGCAAAATTAATATGTGCATTAATATATAGTTTTTAGTTAAATTTCGTAGAAAAACATTTGTAATAATGCAATTTTTTAGTTTTTTTCAATATTGGACAATATTTAACATTTTTTCGCTAAAATATTAGAATTTCTGTTTTTCTAGAATGTCAATGATTCTACTTCTTTTCTTTCTTTCTTTTTATTATTATTTTTTTTTTCTTTCATACGATCTTTGACATTTTAGCTCGGCTAAAAACATTCTTGGATAATATTCAGGGGTATTATGATAGATTTTAAATACATGAATACTAGGAAGAGCACGTAAATAAACTCGGAAGATTGGCGCAGGTGGGCAAAGACAACTATTATATCTTCGATATAAATGTATGTTGATTCTCGTTAAATATTGGCTCGACTTTGCTAGGTAACCTTAAAATATAACATTGCATCGCTTTTCTTCTTATATATGTATGTGTATGTATTTGTGTTTACATTCACACGTACAATTAATTGTTACCAAAAGCTACATTCAAAGAAAGATACGAAAGCTTTAGCGGAGATCAGATTTAGACCGTAAACGTATCTAAGTATCATCTTCTAATATGTTTTCTTGGCTAACTTTCAAAATCGCGGAAGATATCGTGTCGTTAAAGTTTGTGAATATTTAACGTTTTGATTTGTTTTTCGTTGGGATCTTTGAAATTTATTGAATTTTTCATTATTTAATTATTACAGAGAATATATTTAGAAAATATTAAGAAAGTAAAATAATATTAAGAAACAAATAAAAGCAATTAATTTTGTTATGCGAATTATATTAAGTAAAAAAATATATAAATACCTTTTTATTTATTTTTTTTTTAATTTATATTTATTTCCAAGAAAAAGAAAATAGAAAGACGATTTCGTAAGAGATAACGATCTCGATGAATACGGAAGGAAGAAGGAACAAGATGATGGTAGAAGAAGAAGAAGAAGACGAAACGCAGTGGGGGAGGAAGATATGGTCGTAGTGTATCTCAAGAGAGAACCACGTGACCACCGTGGCCAACGTTAAATCCTTAAATTGATAGCAACTCATACACAATGAACTTCATTTATAATCGCCGACTCTAACTCGAGCCAGCTACATCGACCGGTTACGAAATGTCAGAAGCGGATCTCGTCTCTGTTAGGCGTATCTCGCCGAGTTAAATCTCGGGAACACGAGCGATATTAGAAGGATTCTTAATCAAATATAGCAATATCGTTTATTTGTCATATTCGATATCAATTGAGAGTGAAATATTCAGTTTCACATGAAATCTTTCTAATAGAGCTTATGTTATAATTCACTTGATAGTTTGTTAAGAATTTAGATCAGACTAGTTGAATGTATTGAACGTTCGATATTCAATTTATGAACAATAATTATTTTAGAAATCACTTCTATCACTGTAGCAATAGAACATTTCAAAAATTTTTATTTCACATTTAAACTTATGTATATAATGTAAATGTGATCCTCTTTCTCTCTCTCTTTCTCTCTTTCTCTCTCTTTCTAACAAAAATTGCAAAATATCAAATACTAGAGTTTACTTTAATTCCTAGTGTTGAAATCGACTTACTAGGTCACACGACCAGCATATTTTTCTAATGAAGTAGATAGAAACATCCTGACTAGAAGATAATCGAAAGTTTTTTTTTCCAGAATACACCGTTAGAGCCGAATCAGTATCGTTCGCCGTATGGGTGCCTGGGTTGACGATTGTTTAGTGGAGGAGGAGGAGGTGGTCCTGATCAAGCAGCAGAAGCAAAAGCATCAACATAAACGGGGCCCATTAAGAAGGACTTGCCGAAATTTTGATCGAGTTTGCGATGGTGGCGGTGTGGTTACGGGCCAATTGCGTCCAGACATCATATTCTCATATTACGCTGCGTTCGCGTCCGCGTTGCTGTTGCCGTTACGTCGTCAGTTTACTAGGCAGTTATACGAGTGGCCGTGTTTACCATTATTTAAATCAAGGACGAAACTAAATCGGTTTTGAATTGAAAGTTCCGTGAAGTTTTCTACAAAATTTAAAACAATTAAACCTCATTGAGGAAAAGAAATCATATTCTCTTCTTCTTTTCTCTTATCATTCTTTTTAGATTCTCGTTGTGAGATTATAAGAAGGGAAATCACAAGAAGAAACATCGAAAGTGGGCTTTGATGTCATTCGACACAAAGTCAGATAAATTGCGTTTGAACGAAGAACGCTTCCTTCGTCGAACGGTGTTCGCCAATATGGCTGACTGGACCAAGTTCAAGGGCAAGAGAAATAGTCGAAAGAATGAACGAAATGGATCGATAGGTGAGAGAAACGATGGTTTTCCGAAGGAGTCTGGATCATTGGAGGGAAATGGAGTATTGGATTCGAATGATCGAAAGATTGTTATTGAGATTACTAATAGGACACCTTTCGAAATGGGTTTGGAAGAGACAGAAGAAAATACTGGAAGACAGAAAATGATGGAGGTTCTCTTAGAGGACACTTCCAAAGCTTTAAATAGGTATAAGGATAACAGCGAAGAGAAAAGACTCGTAGAGAATTATAGCGATCAGTGGTTAGAGCCTGGATCGAGAATACGACAAGAAGCGAAACAAGAGTTGACAGAAAGTATGAATAATTCACCAAAGAGACCAGGAAGTCTTTATAAAGATGACTCATTTAGTCCGCAAAAGTTGAAGAATGTTTTTAACGAGAGAAATTCGCTTTTTGGATCACCAACGAGGATCCCTCTCTCGTCGAAGAGTCACTCACTTACAGAGAAAAGTACGGAAAGACTCGTTAACGGTAAATCACCGAGAGAAGAAAAGCAACAACATCATGTTCAATTTAACAAGGATTCGAAAAAGCAATCACAACAACAAGAACAACAGCAACAGAATTTATCGGACGAGAGGCCACATCCGAGTCCTTCAATCTCTACTTCGACTACCAGTAGCTCTGAGGACAATTCGACTCTCGATCAATTTTGTGAAGCCAGACCACCAGACGGTGGTTGGGGTTGGGTCGTGGTTGCTGCTTCCTTTATGGTTAATCTCATAGCAGATGGCATCACTTTTTCATTCGGTGTCATTTACGTCGAGTTTCTTAATTATTTTGGAGAAGGCAAATCAAAGACTGCATGGATAGGTAGTCTTTTTATGGCAATGCCTTTGCTGTCTGGACCAGTAGCGAGTTTTCTAACGGACAGGTACGGTTGTCGGAGAGTCTCGATAGCTGGTAGTATATTAGCAACCGTAGGATTTATCGTGAGTTCATACGCAAATTCAATGGGGGTTCTAATTTTCACATTCGGAGTCGTTTCCGGTTTTGGATTATCTTTATGTTTCGTTGCGGCAGTCGTCATCGTCGCTTACTACTTCGACAAGAAGAGATCTTTCGCCACAGGATTGTCTGTCTGCGGCAGCGGCATTGGTACTTTTATCTTTGCACCTGTAACTCAGTATCTTCTTGCGGAATATGGTTGGAGAGGAACGATGTTGATACTAGCAGGTTTGTTTCTGAATTTGGCGGTATGTGGTTGTTTGATGAGAGATCTCGAGTGGACGACCACCATAACAAAGGCAAAAACTGAAGAGAGGAGAAAAAATCGTGAGAAAAAGAGATCGAGAATGCAAAGCTCCAGTGCTGATTCGTTTTCCGCAAGTAGTTCGGCAAATACAACAACTCAAACGCCTCACGGTGATACAAAAAGAAGTTTTGCTTCGGCGAATGCGATGATCATCGAGAATCTTCGCCTGCAAGAGGAAGGAGACGACGATAAGCTCTTCTCCAGTCTCGTCAGTTTGCCTACTTTCGTTAAAAACGGAGAGAAGGTTCCACTCGAGGTACTAGAGTTATTAAGTACTCGAAAGAATGTCTATAACGTCTTATTACAAAATTATCCGAATCTTTTGATATCTTCCAAGAGCTTCAGCGATTCCGGTGCTCTTCACGATCAAATAAGTATACCTTCGGCTAGATTCGTACCAACGCCCAGTCCATTAGCTGATCTTAAAGGCGAGGATCGGAAAGACAAAAGCTCGAAAAATGATGAGCAAGAACATGGAAGACAGACTGATGCCGCGTATCTTTGGTGGTTAAAAAAGATCAACTCCGATAGTCCTTTGCGCCGTTCAAGTACCATGGAACATCCACGAAGACTGCCCACAGCCTATCTCAAGGACATCAGGATGCACAGGCACAGTCTCACTTATAGAGGAGCCATGCTCAATATCAATAGGTATCGGTTGAGAGCCTCAAGCTGTCCAGATATTTACAGGAATTCGATGACCACGATAGCCAAAACGAAATTGGTCTGGTACGCCGGCCTTTGGGAGTTTTGGGATCTTATCGTTGATATGCTGGACTTTTCCCATTTTGCCGACTCACGATTCTTACTCTTTGCCATCAGTAACTTCCTCTTACACACTTGGTACGACGTACCTTATGTCTATCTCACAGATAATGCCATTGAGATGGGCTTCAGCGAAACCGACGCTTCCATTTTGATTTCGGTAATTGGTATCACCAACATGGGTGGCGAGGTAATCACAATAATTTGTTGTTCTTTTTATTTAAAATGAACAAGTACGAGAGTCATTTAATCGTTATTTCTTTTTCATTATTTTCAGATTATTCTAGGTTGGGCTGGTGATAGAGATTGGGCGAATGCTTCCATCGTCTATGCCGTGTGTATGTCACTTTGTGGTGCAGTCACGGCTATGATACCTATGGTGGTCAGCAATTATTATATGCTCTGCGCAATATCTGGTGCCTTTGGTCTCTTTATCTCGGCGAATTATAGTCTTACCAGCATCATTCTCGTCGAGCTAATCACAATCGAGAGATTTACCAATGCCTATGGACTTTTACTTCTTGTTCAGGGTGTCGCAAATCTCATGGGTCCACCGTTAGCTGGTAAAATATCCATTATTGATAACTTGCCCGTGTCAAATTCCTTCACTTGTTCCATTTGCTTGTTCCAAGTGAGTTCATGTACAGATTTAGGTATTAGATTATCAAAGTGGGTTGGTCAAAAAGGTTAGATACCATCGATTATTGGATCGTAATATACTTTGAAATTTGTTTACACAGATAGGAAACATTTTCAACGAAACACATCCACTTTTTCTCGTTAGACTCTTTTCAAAGTTCTACCTATTTACCCTTATTAAAAGACGACTAGGGTTAGATTATTTTTAACAACCCAGTCTGTGATTGAAATTTCGCGACTAGGGTCTTTGACCTTATCGATCCGTTCTTTATTCTTTCAGGGTGGTTATATGACATCACCGGATCGTATGATCTCTCCTTCTACTTGGCCGGCTTCTTCATTGCCGTAAGCGGGGCGTTGCTTTTGGTAACGCCGCTCATCGGCCTCTATCGAAAATTTAGGCCAGGCTTGAAGGAAGAGGTAGCTAACAAGGATTTCGCTGAAACGAATAATGTTTAAATTGTGACGTGATACATAACATTACAATACGAAAGATATTAAAAACAAAATGAACATAAAAAAAAATAATGGAGGAGGATGAGGTTAATGGAATTTATGGGAAAATTATCTTTCCAATTCAGGAATTGTAAATTTACGCGTAAAAAAAAGAGACATAAAAAAGAAAACACACATACTTTCTATGTATTTTGAAGATTTTTCTGACGGAGACGCGTACCGTCTATATATATATTATATAATATTAACTTTCGCGTTGCACGTTGCTTATTATTATTATTATTATTATTATTATTATTATTATTATTATTATTATTATTATTATTATTATTATTATTATTATTATTATTATTATTATTATTATTATCCCTATTATTATTATTATTTTTATTATTATTATTATTATCCCTATTATTATTATTATTATTATTATTATTATTATTATTATTATTATTATTATTATTATTATCATTATTATTATCATTATCATTATTATTATTATTATTATTATTATTGTTATTATTATTATTATTATTATTATTATTATTATTATTATTATTATTATTATTATTATTATTATTATTATTATTATTATTATTATTATTATTATTATTATTATTATTATTATTATTATTATTATTATTATTATTACTATTATTACTACTATTACTACTACTAATATTACTATTAATATTATTCCAGTCGAACGTTTTATGGTTCCTCCGTAGAAAATAGAGAGAGTAAGAGAAAAAAAAAGGAACAAGAAATAACGAAGTATCTTGTAGGTCCAAAGTCGGTCGATCAATATAAAAAAAAAAAAAAAAAAAAAAAAAAAAGGAAAAAAAAGAAAAAAAATAAGAAAAAAAAACCGTTTGAGACGGCTAATTTACAAATTCGACTTTTTCAAACTTTTAAATTGTTATTTGCATGTTTATCTCTCATAATGAATAAACAGAGAAAAAAAATAATAAAGAAAGAAAAGAAAAATAAAAAAGCAATCTATAGTCGATAATATGTAGTTAGATCCGTCGAGCTCATAAGAAGCATGTTCTCGTTAACGTTCACGTTACAATTATATCTGAGAGAATGATAGACTTATGAATTTTTTAAAGAAAACGATCGATTTGACGTTTACATATTGCTTGTTATATACGACAGAGAAGGATGAAGGATTATGGAAAAAAGAAAAAAGAAGAAAAAGAAAATAGAAAATAGAAAGAAAAAGAACAAATGAAATCAACATTATCGCAGATAATGTTCTGAGAGTCGTGATCCAAGGCCAAAGAATTTTGTCTCGTGATTGGATAATACATTTCAAAAGGCGACAATTGTGTAAGAACAAAGATTTAAAATTTACTATAGTCATATATAAGAGATAATTACAATAGAAATACGTACAAACTAGGAACACAGAAAGTTTGGCTGTAGTATGAATTTGTACAGCTCGTCGGAGATCTCTATAAGATTCGTTTAAACGTTTCTTACGAAAATAAAGAAAAGAAAGTTGTTTGGTATCGCGAGCATCGACAGCTATATGCAGTTTCGAATCTCAGGATATTAATTATTAGCATACTGCATTATATAAATTATATTACCTTATATTGTCCTACATTATTGTAACATTGCGTTGTATTACGTTACACATATACATATATATATATATATATATATATATATATATATATATATATATACTATATATGTACTATATATATATAGTGTACACATACACACACGTACATACGTAATATATAAGACACAAATACAAATACATACATAGGGGAGAATGGCAAATCGTTGGTGTCGAGGAATCAATTCACGAGGCACAGTATTCGACCTTGTTCCATTCATATTCCTTCATGATCGTTGTTAGATGTCTACTAGTGTTTATAGTTTCCTTCTTTTTCGTTCACACATGTTGCGTGACGTAATTTGACAAGTTATCCGGAGATAACGCCTTTTAGTTATTAGTGTGTGTATATTTGTGTGTGTGTACACATACACAGGTATATATATAATATATGCAGCATATAAATATATGCTATATATATAGTATATATATAATATATAATATATATATAATATATAATATATATATATATATAATATATATATATACATATATGTATATATATACATATATATATACGCTACATGAATAATTGCTACATGAATTTTTTCAATGCACTAAGCGGCATATCTTTTTTCTCTCTCTATCTTTTTCTCTTTCTTTTTTTTTCTTCATAGATTTATCATTCAAATGCATATGTATATCACTAACTAATTTACATAATTCTTGAGTATTCACGTAATTGTTTTGTATTCTTTTTCTTCACACTATATATCTAATCTCATTATTATTATCATCATTATCATCGTCATCGTCGTCTCATTAACATTATCATAATCATCAAAATGGCGTGTACTCGTAATTTAAAGAAGCGTTTGTAAATAATGGGATATGTATATATATATATACTGCTTTTCTGTGATGATGAATCAGTGGATTCAATGATGAGCATTGTGAACTATTCTACAAAAAAAAAACGGATAGCTTAGATTGTATAGCGTGTGAGTAAGTGAACGGATGAATGTATGCGTGCCCTTTAATCCGAAGGATCAACAACATCGTCTTACGCGGAGTATATAGTTTCACGTGGCCTTCGTATCAATTTAGAATTATTATCTCATATCTACTTTTCGCGGGTAGAATTGAAGAAGAAAAAAAAAAATAAATGAAAAATAAAGGGAAAAGAAAAAATCCGAAGTTTCACTTAAACGTATGTGGTATTCCGTTTTTTGAACGTATGTGTAATACATAAATACGTAGTGTTGGAATCGTATCGGTATTAATATATAATATCCGAGTTTGAACCATTCGCTGTGTTTACGGATACGAGTCGATCGGTGTGTTTTGTGATATTTAGCTAGAAAGATATATATACACACACACACACACACACACACATATATATATATATATATATAATGCAATATATATATATATAATGCAATATATATATATATATATATATATATATATATATATATATATATATATATATTGCGATAACTATACAATTAATTGCTACTATAGAGAAAATTCGATATAAATTTAAAACACTAGTAAGATAATTATGCGAATGTACGTACATACGTATATACACATATACATGGACAATCGAAATTTATTCAAAATGAATAGAATTGTTCTTGTTTGATTTTTATGTTAATTTTTTAATACATTATAATATTTCAAAGATCTTCGTTGTGTTATTTTGTTTTGATTTGTGAAAAAAAAGGAAGAATTTATTTTTTAATTAATATATTAATCAATTAATATTTTTCTTTGAAATCATTTTGATATATTTATATATCGATATATATATATATATATATATATATATATATATATACATACATACATACTTTCATTCTTGACAAAATTGATGTACTCGACGACTTTTTTTTTTATTAAAAATATTTATTAAATGAAAAATAGGTAATCATTAAGAAGTTTAACGCGTGCATTTAATTGTAAAGTTATCGTAAGGTTACTCGGAAAACTTTCTCGTCTGATTGTGCTAGAATGAAAGATATTTTAAAAAGTGCGTATGTTTATGCGTTATATGATTGCGCCAGTTTGCGCATGCGTAGCTTCGAGAAAGCGTATCTAGGAAACGTATATAAAGAAATATTTTATTATGAAAACAAAAATAATCACATTACGAATGTACGAAGGTGTACATGATAAGATCAATTTCGATCGATCGCGACGATCGATGACACCTCGATTTGTAGTTTTAAAGTTAGCAAATTAAAAGACCAAAAAAGATAAGTACGGAAAATAAGGAAAATATTCTTATATACCTACACCCATATACATATATGCAATGAATGAAAAGGTTAATGAGGTCTTTTAATTGGAGGTTGCGTCGAGGATTTGTTTGATCGTTAATTTTGAGGAAGCAACAGCACAATCCGGCTTCTCTCTTATCTAATAAAAAATCTATGTTTAAAAGAAACAAAAATTCATTCTATGTTTTTAAGTAAATCCTTTTATTAAATATCTTTAATACTTCATTTGTGTTCAATCTGTACTTTTTCCATTTTC
The DNA here is from genome assembly GCF_910589235.1 of Vespa crabro. Lineage (NCBI taxonomy): Eukaryota > Metazoa > Arthropoda > Insecta > Hymenoptera > Vespidae > Vespa > Vespa crabro. The sequence goes on from NC_060957.1 coordinate 5,906,375, forward strand.
TAATCATGATTTTTATTTCTTTTCATCGGAATAAAAAACTAAAATTGTTGCATATTACTTTTCTTTTCTTGTTTTCTTTTTTTTTTCATTTTCATTTTATAGTACTGAGTTCAAAGCTTCATTATGAAGAGTTGAGATACTCGTACATCTATAAATAGACATGCATGCATATATATATACATACATATGCTTACTGATTATATCAATGTTGCAACGTATTAATAACACTCCCGTGCGATAAGAAAACGCATCAAGATTATTAAAATTTCTCTTATATCGTATAATAGAGGGGTTATCATCTGTCTTTTCTCTTTTTCTTGCTTTCAAATATTTGCTGTGTTTTAAAGAATGATAATTTATATAGTAAAATTACAAAAGGAAAGAAAATAAAAAATAAGAAGATAATAGGACAATAAATGGACAAAACCACATAAATATATGACACATACATACACACAAAGTGTATATATATATATACCTTCACATAAATATATATTGTGTATATATATATATATATATATATATATATGTATATATTATTTATTTTATGTTGCGTATAAACATATACAATTTGCTCATCAAGTATAAAAAATTAATTTTTATATTCTTAAATCTGAAAAAGAAAAAAAATATTTTTATATAAAATATAATATATTCGCGTTTCGTGTAATTTTATTGATTCATTTCAAGCATTATAAATTCAACGAGGATCGCGATTTATCTTCGAACTTCGTGAATATATATATATATATATATATATATATATATATATATATACATATACGTACATATATACAGATAGTAGACACAGCAGTAAAAATGATAATTCGTTTCGTGTTTTCCTCGTATAGTGGCAGTGCGCAAGAGCGAGAGATTCTCGTCATGCGCTCTCAGGAACGCCGGATACAGGTGCGTTGTTTCTGCACCTTCTCTGAATGACGCGTTTTCCGTGCTGCTTACAGTGTTGAACTCACTTCGTTCAGTTTATCGTGTCTCTTCGTAAAGAGAAGTTGTCTTATTATTACGTTCACGAGCGTGCGCACATTCTTTCGTTGAACAACCCTCTCTGTGATCTGAAATTTTTTTCATTTCTCTCTTTCTTTCTTTCTTTCTATCTATTAATCTATCTTTGTCTCCATTTGTTTCGCACGTGTGCGTGCCATCAAAAAAAAAAAAAAAGAAAAACATTTCAGTAAAAAACAAAAATATTTTAAAAAGATCACACCGAAGGTATTACAGTATTTTATTAAAAGGGAATACAATTTTGTGAGAATTTAAAGTTTTGAGAAGAGGAAGAAGGTGTCCATTGTTTTTCCGCGAAAATTCGAAAAGGGGCGAGACATATTTTACTTACGTTTGGATCGATTTCTAGCGAACTTCGGATAAGTCTTTCGTGGTAAGTGGGGTTAATCATTGGTCGGTACTATTGTTCTACGTATTTTTCTTAATTTTGTTTTTTTTTCTTTCTTTTTTCATTTTCTAAAACCCGATTTTTTTCTGTATTAAAAAAGAAATGTACATAATGTGATATTTATAGTTTAACTATATCATAGTAAGTATCGGGATCTATTGAAAAGTTCTGTCCACATAGTGTAAAGTTTTATTTTTTCACTTTTTATATTATGTTAAAGATAAATAAATGAAAGGTGCAGAATTTTTCAATATATAATGTATTTAACATCTGAATATAAATCAACAATTAATTTTGTAATAAAAAAGATAAAATAAGATTTAAAATATAAAGATATATATATATGATAATGTGAAATGATTTTACATAGATAATTAATTAACGTAAAATAAATTAACCGAAGGAGAACGTTCTTGAATTTGACGAAGGAGAAAGGAGGGAATTCGTCTAGACAAAATTTTTATCTATAGTATCCCGGATATAAATTAACTATAGCAAAACGCAATTAAAAATAGTATCTCGTTCATGAAACTACGACGGTTATAAGTTTTCGAAATCGATTTTGGATCTGATCCAAATCTCTTACGTCTAGCATCTGTAAAGAGATATTTTGACAGCACTCTTAACTAAATCAAACCGAGAAAAACGATCGATAAAACTGATATCTTTTTCTCTTTCTTTTTTTTATGAATTAATTATTACTCGTTCGTGATTGAACACTTGCGTACGTTTATATTTCAAGAAGTGTAACACGTGTGTGCTTCGTCTATTGCAGGTAGCATTGCAATCAATTGAAAAATCGTGAAGAAAAGTTAATTAATGAGGATTGATTAATATAATAAAATGTTGCACAAAGACGTTAATGTTACTGTTGTCAATAACTATATGTGTTTACTATATATATTACTATACATGTTTATGTGTGTATTATCATTTAAATGTTTCATTCATTTTTACGAATACATTATAGAGAGTTAAGTAGTATAAGTCAAGAATTTGAAAAGTATTTATACATTTAATTAGGTGATTTGATAATAATTATCAGATCATCTTGCATATATTCATCAATTATTATCATATATTTATAATCCATTATAAGATTTTCCATCCATGTAAATACCCCACCCTGGATATATATATATAGATATATATACATACGTATATATATATACATACGTACATATATATATATACATACGTACATACATACATACATACATATATACGACCTGTCATTCGTCCTTGAGACGATTCTCTGTTTGTCTAAATCGGAGCTCACAGTCTCGTTGTCTTATCTTACTTTTCCTTTTTATTTACGTACATAAAAGAAGACAGTTCAATAAAAAAGAATTGTCGGAAATCTTCACGAATTTGAAGTTCTCTTGACATTTTTATTCGAAAAAAATGTCGATACTATTCGCAAAAGCTGGTCTTTCTCTACATCATATATACATACATGTGTGTGTATATATATATGTGTGTATATAAGTAACATCTATATATATATATATGTTACTTATATCTATCGAGGACTGTGACACTCGAGACTATATCTGTGTCACGCTGTATCGCGTTTGTACATGGCTTCTTGTTAAATGGTAGCAGGTATATATTATACATATTTATGTTTATAATCATTTCAGAATAGAAGATAATTTTGAAATATAATTACTACAATAATTTTGCATATGGGATAGATGGAAATAATTAACTTCGTAAGAAAATTATATTTACACGAAATCATTAATCTCTTTAAGTAATTTGATTGTTAAAAATATGAATAACTGATTTGATCATTTATTTGCATAGGTAACTAATATCCTTTATCGATAGTCATTCCATTTAATACAATTTTCTAGAATCGAGTTGTTTCTCTTTAAAATACGAAGGCTTTTAAAATATTGGATCGATGATCCATCTATAATTGATCTAAAACTACTCGGAATTCCAATAATGATAATCATCCGTATTTGCTTTAATTTTATCGATTTACATAGGATTTTCAGTGCCACGAGGCGTGGCTGTTATGAACGGACGTTCGAAAATAGAAAATAGTGAGCTTTTGCAATCTACCTTTTATACCAGAATATAATTTTAACTTAACTGTTAAAAAACTCACATATTTTCCTATTTGATTTTTTTTCTTTTTTAATAAAAAGAAAAAGTTGTTATTTTTGTCTTTTTGGACTAGCAACATTTTCTTTCCTTTAAATGTGATTTTTATTAATTTTTAAACGAAGTTAATATATCAATATATATGTTAAGATTCGGAAGATCTTGTCTTTATGTTTTTTTCGCCGATAAAAGCGGAGACGCGAAAATCGACCAAGTCGGTCGTCATGGTGATGCCTCTTCCTCCCACCGATGGTAAGCATCGGCTAACCGGGTACTCCTATACGTATATGAGAATATAAATGTTCCCAAAGAAATCTTTTTCTTTCCGTAAAAAAGAGAAGAAGAAGAATCAATTTTTATTTAAAAATTAACGACAGAAATTGAATTAATTGTAATAGTAATAATACTAATGATAATATTGACGTTAACATACAATAAGTACACACACACACACACATACATTACGTTTATATAAATATAGTTGAGAGATTTATATTAGTAATAATAATAATTAAATTAATTAATCACTATTTAATATTCAACCGGGTTAATTGAAATTTCAAACAAAAGGCAGATATGGGAAAATTATTCTTTCATGACAGAAAATAATTTAACAATAAATGGCCTTGAGTTAGCAAAGATTAGATCTGTACACGAGAGAGATGGCTTTGAACTTCGTGCTTAACTATAACGTCGTCCCTGACTTACCAATCGATCGTTGACCTATTAGCACCTATATTACAAGAGAAATGAATATTAACTTTTCTTAATAATAAGTAAGAAAATTAGAAAGAATAAAAGAGTAAAATGAAATTCTTGAGAAAAAAAACATGTCTAACACGAGGATGTATCACGTTTATCTGACGATAAGACTCTTAAATTATGATGACTTTTTAATTTCATTGTTTTTAGCTAGACAGAAATATGGTTTCGTAATTAAGATCGATATAGTCTCTTTAGGAGAATTCATTGTAAACATGAATGAATTTGAAGAGAAAACGTTGAAAAATGAATAAAGGTGAATGCTTGTTATTAACAGCTTAATTACAGATTAATCACGTAACCACATGATAATAGGTTGTTCATTTACGTCATAACAATTTACGTTTTAACAAATGTGACATTGATTACGTAATACGAGATCTTCCGATAACAAATAACAATTACAATTATTTCACTTAAATTGTGATAAACACGTAATTAACAAGTGAGAATAATTGTCTATAATAATTTTATAAAGCAACGAAGTGATTATTTTTTATATTTATTATTTTTAGCTTTTTAATTAGTTTTCTGTTAATTAATCAATTTTATTTTTCAGTTTTAAAGGAAATAGAGTTAATTTTTGCACTCAAAATCCTGCATGCTGTACGTTTAACCAGTCCTGTAGATGCTAATTCCTAATTTTTTTTTCTTTTCGTAATTTATCTATTTAGCTCCATTTTTATTATTATTTGCTCAAACCGTCAAGTGTCGCACGCACTTTTCTACGCCCACACATGCTTGCACGTATTTTAGTCTTTACACTACCTCGACGGTGAGTAACTAATTGTATTATTTATTATAAATAAATTGTTCTTCCTTTTTGAGAGTGTTAACTAATTATCAGTTGTAAATAACATTATATGTATTGTATAATAATAATAAACGGCAATATCCAGAGAAAATGTCGAATTCATTAAGAATTTCTAAAGATAAATTATTGAAACAAATTAAAGAATATTGCACAACGATGGATTATTCTTCAAAACTTTTGTTAATATTGTTGATCAATTCTAATGGCTTTCTTGTAACAGTGGACGTACAAATTATTGAAAGTGTGACGAAGAGTTCGTCATATACAAGACGATGTCTTGCTATCATTAATCGGACATAATTGAAAGATAGTTGTCTGTAGATAGTATGTAGGTAGATGTCGAGAAAAACAGTGACCCCATTGTCTACTAGTTGCTTGATAATAGCAGTAGCAATACAAACGAGAACAAGTCTACTTTATCTGGTTAATCATTTCATTTTATTCCATTTATTTTGTTAATATTTGTTCTCTTTAATTTCTTTTTTTATAATATTGTTTTCTTTCTAATTATCCCGATTGAATCGATCAAGAAGTTTAATAATAAAATACCACAATATTATTGTTCATAGGACGAAGAAATCGAGAAAGCGTGCATGCTGAAACGATTGACATTCGAGGTATCCGAGCACGGCTGGAAGGTCCTTATGGTAGGAGAAAGGCGTGGCAGATCTATTCCGGGCGAGATCCAAGGGCTAAAGGGTTGGCCCCGTCGTTGGATCCACTCGGGCAATAGTTATATTTAAAAGCCGTGAAAATGGCCGATCGGAGAAATACAAGATACGTTGAAGATCATGATAATGATATCAATAGACTTCCGATGCCCTTGGGAAATTCGGAGATCAATATAGATAATGATTGTTGCAATAGTAACAATAATAATAACAACATTAACGATAATAATGATCGAATAGTTATGGTATATCCGGAGAAGGATTTGATCAATAGTCGATTATCTTCAAATGATATTAAAAATTTATATCCGAGGAGAAGGGCACCTATCGTTGGTTGGCATAATGGAAGTCCAACAATATTCCCAAGTTCTCCTTGCAGAACTCCTGAACCTGATTTTTTTAATAGAATCGATTTCGACGGCCATATCAGCGATACTTCGTCGTCCAAAAGTTCAGGTATTTGTCAAGATTCAGGTAACACCGAGGATTTGAGTAGTCTAGCTGATGAAAGATTACTTGAATCAACACCAGCTCGTACGATAGACAGAAGTATAGAATCTTTATCACCGGATAAGGACACTCTCCTGACAATGTCACCTGATAATTTCGGTAGAAATCGAATACTGAGTTTGGAAGATGAATTAGGAGATAAGTTTGATTTCCTGAGTCCTGACACAGATGGTACGGAGGATAATAGAATGTTCTCAACCACAGGGGAACATCGTTTGATCTTTCCAAATTCGATGATAGAATCAAAAAAGAGTCCTCCGACAAAAAATCCAAATAATGACGATTCAATAATACCAATTATTATAGCCAATCCTGGATATCAAGGAGACATAAAAGACATCAGCGATTTTGACAGTGCCGTTGATTTGGAGAATGATCTCGATTCTACAATCGCAGATAAGGAAGTTAACAAAAAACCACGTATACCAGACGGTGGTTGGGGATGGGTAGTCGTTTTAGCCTCTCTGATAATCTCCATGATAGCCGACGGAGTATCCTTCAGTTTTGGCTTGCTTTATATCGAATTTCTTAAAGAATTTGGAGCTAGCAAGGCGAAAACAGCTTGGATTGGTTCTTTGTTCATGGCTGTACCATTGTTATCTGGTCCTGTCATGTCTGCTTTAGTGGATCGTTACGGTTGTAGGAAGATGACGATCCTTGGAGGTCTTATTTCGGGATTAGGTTTTGTTCTGAGCTGCTTCAGCAACACCATCGAGGTAATGTACTTGACATTTGGCGTCATAGCGGGTTTGGGCTTAGGTTTGTGCTACGTCACTGCGGTCGTGAGCATCGCTTATTGGTTTGACAAGAAGCGTACCTTAGCTGTAGGTCTTGGGGCATGTGGTACCGGTATTGGTACTTTTGTTTACGCACCGATGACAACTTTCTTCATCGAGGAATATGGTTGGCGTGGTACTTGTCTCATGTTGGCTGGTACATTCTTTAACATGATTGTTTGCGGTGCAGTCATGCGTGATCCGAAATGGTGGATCTTGGAACAAAAGAAACAGGCATTGTCTTCTCCGAAGAAATCGAACACCATCAAATCCGAGGTCGATGGTTCGTTCCATGGGTTTTCTGATGAATTTCCAGGCGTCGAGGAAATTCGACAGATGTTGAAGAGTGGCAAAACGGAATACCTACTTCAAAGTCTTGGTACTAGCACAGCAACACCTAATCGAGCTGCCACGCGTGGTTCAACTTTCAGAAGTGTCGTCAATTTGCCTACTTTCGTCAAGGAGTGCGAGAAGGTAGGATGTAAATTATAATGATCAACTTGGTTGAACGATTTAGAGCCGAAGTTATTGCCTCTTTTTGGAAACGAAGATAAGCGATAAGGAGAAATATCTGTTTACGAGGATTTCAGGTGCCTTTGGAAGTTTTAGAATCACTCTCCGTTAATTCAAGACTCTACAATGTCATTCTAGAAAATTATCCGAATCTTTTGAAGTGTCGAAGTCTCTCGGATAAATTAGTGGATGATTCTATGGGAGATGATTACAAGAAATCTGGCGTCACTATGTCTATGAGGTTTATAGATTTAATTTTTTTATTACGTTAAATTCTGTACTATATTCTTGACTCGATATAATATTCAAATCATTTATATTTCGTTAGGATCAAGAAAGCTGACGAAAATAAGAATATTCATCCAGAATATCAAGAAACAATTAATGGCGATAAGAAAATTTTGAATGACGTCAACGAAACCAGTTACTTCATAAAAAAGGACATTGTGATACCAGTAAGTTTTACTTTAGAAGATATGGAAAAAAGTTTAAAATAGAAAAAAAGATTAGTATAATATATACATTAGTATTACATGTGTTCCGTGTTGGATGATTTAAGATGACTGATAACGAAAAGGTAAAATCGAGACATCATATACCTGGTTTGACGGATGGAGTCGTCAGGACGGATTCGTTGCCTTGGCTGAGAAGGCAATTTAGCACAAATACACACTACTTCAAAGATATTAGGGTTCATAGAAATTCAGTTATGTATCGAGGTGCAGCATTAAATCTTCAGAAATATAGATTAAGAGCCAGTAGCTGTCCAAATATTTATAAAAATAGTATGACTACGTTAGCGAAGGAAAGCGAAGAGGTAAAATTATTTGAATATAATAAAAATGATTTTGATTTGACGAATATTTAATAGAAATATTTAAAAAAATCTTTTTTTCTAGAAATGGTATAGCGAATTAGTAAATATATTGAAAGGTATGATGGATTTTTCGATGTTTCTGGAGTTTCATTTTCTGTTGATGTCGCTCTCGACGATATTATTATTCACTTGGTTTATCGTACCTTACTTCTACCTTGCCGAACATCTTACTAGAAATGGTTACTCTGATTCTGATTGTGCTAATCTCCTTAGCATTATTGGTATAACGAATACAATTGGAATGGTAAGTCAAAACATGCGTAATAGAAAAAAATCACTAACAGAGTTATAGTCTTGGTAATTTTACAGATCGGTCTTGGATGGGCAGGTGATCAACCCTGGATGAACGTCAGCAAAACATATGCTTGTTGTTTGGCTATCTGTGGTATATCTACGATTCTGATGTCTACGTTTACTATGTATTACATCCCACTGATTATCACATCTGCATCTTTTGGACTCTTCTTCGCCAGTAGTTTTAGTTTCACGCCAGTTATTCTGGTTGAGTTAATACCCTTGGAAAGATTTACCACTGCTTATGGTCTGACTCTGCTCTGTCAGGGTATAGGTAATCTTTTAGGGCCACCGCTGGCCGGTTGGCTATTCGATATAACGAATTCTTGGGAAATGTCTTTCACGATGGCTGGTTTATGGATCATTATAGCTGGTCTTTTGATAGGTGTTATACCTTTTACAAAAAATCGAAAGATTTGGGGTAGCGGCCTTATCGAAATGGAACGGTTAACTTTGACACAAAACCAAGCATAGTTGAATTTTTTTTTTGATTGATGTCTAGTAGATATATTAGAAGCGTGATATAGCCATCAATTAATTGTTCTGTTTTAATTAATAGAAAAGTGAAAATCGAATGCGAGAATAACTTATAATGTTAATTAATTCCTTTTCTTAGTACAAGTTTTTCTCTGTATTATTATTTGGTGTATAACATCTTGTTGAAACAATCGAAACTTCAGCCAATTATTGGATAAATTCAAATCGTACTATCTTTTTACACATATACCTATTGTGCCAGGACATACAGTCCTTATTTCTAGTCCTAAAGTAATAATAGCGAGCATCACGAACAATTCTTTATTGATAATCATTTTCGAATATTATGTGATTGATTTATTCGTTCGTTTATTATTTTATTTAACATTATTATGATTCGAATATGTTCATATTATAAATTTTCTATAATTATATATTTATATGAATATTGAGTTGAGCAAATGAAAATTGACGTCACTTCATACTTGGTCGATAATTGGAATTTGCTAACGTTATCCGTCAGTAAGAAACATTTTTCAAGCGCCTTCGATATGCAACACAGTCTTTTTTACGTATACATGCGTTGCTTATCATAAAGTTTCTTACTAACAGATGGCACTCGTAAGCGGTTATTGATCAAGTATAAAGCATTACATATTTACAGGCGGCTTAATATTCGTATAAATAATTGTAAATCAATATATGATTTTTTCTTTTTTGACATTTCGATTAATTTCGAAGGTTCTAATCGAAAACAAGAAATTCTCTATAGTCGTGCCTAATAAAAGATGTGCCTTCGATGTACTTAGGAGCAGAATTTTGCAGGGCTTCCGAGCATCGAAGCTATCGATGAATAGTTGCGCGAACAAAAATTTCATAATTTAAGTATGTGTATCTTATAAACATATATACAACGAAATTCGTAATACATTTACGATTCAAGAAATAATTATATGCTGATATGCGTGTTCTTTATCTTCATACATATTATAACAACTGTATATCACAAATTTCTTCAAAATAATGACTTTTCAAAAGACGGAGAGAATATCTCTTCAAGGTATTTCATGAAATTGCATTAACGGTCAATTGATCTCTATAATTAATTTTAGAAAGATTATTTTATTCAATTTAATTAGAAATAATACAGTTCAAATGTAAAGAACAATTCGCATTTTAAACTGATTAAAGCTGATTTCGTGATTAATAAGATCTTTTTGTCTTGCCCTAACTCATCTCCTAACAATCAAAAGTTCAAATTCTCTACAATATATATGTAAAAGAATTTTCGACAAAATTTATGCGCACGTTGACTGACAATAAGATATACACTCTTCATGAGTATATCTTATCTTTAAGAGACAAAACAAACATAATATTCAAATGTATGTTTTTGTTCTTAATAGCGTAATAAACGCGTTAAGAATAATCAAATTACAACTTATAATGTTTTCATTTATATTTAAAAAAATCAAATAATCTTTATTAAGTCTCAAATTGTGTAAAGAGAAAAATACTGAAGAAAAGAAAATCCGTCCAATAAAAAATTATTGAGTGTCGTTCAATTGATCTTCATTTCTCGAGTAATATTAATTTATCTTGTTTATAAAGATTAATTCAAGAGAAATAAGTAAATTTACTTTCTTCTTACATCTCTTATATATCATTATAAATAACATCAAAAAATTTTTCCAACGTATAATCTGTACATTGTAAATATCATGTTCCATAAAAGTCAAATGTTACATGTTAAGTATGTACGTAACACGAAATAATATTGTTCACACAGATACTTTCCCTGTGTTGATTGATACACACTCGAAGGACGGAAGAATAAATAACGTGGAAGGCAAGAAATCGATAAGTTAGCCGAGATTTGGGTCAGCTCCTTTCAGTAGGATTTCACTTTGACGTCAAGTCTTTGTTGGACTTATAAATCAATCACACGTGTATGTATTATATATATTATGTATATGATTTATATATATATATATATATATATATATATGATTTGCGTGTGGGTATGTGCACAAATGATAAGATATCTTTCTCGTTTTCTTTGTCTTAATTCTAAACGAAAAAAAATCCTGGAATGAAAAATATATTCTTCTAAATGTTTCAAAATGAACGACGAGAAACGTTTCGTTGTCCTGGAGATCCAAAAGTTAGGACATATAATAATTCTATCAATATCCAGGTGATGTAGTTGGACTAGCTGAATGTGGACTTGGACTACGGCTCTGGTGTTCTAACACTGGAGTTTTTGGAACACCAACGATCGCGGAAAGATTTTGTAGACTTTTGGGGAATGTCCTGGTTATAATCGAATGCTGTGGACCAATTAGGGCATCTCCCATAACACCTAAGCGCACTCCATTACCATACCTGTGCAGAGTTATCGACATATCTACGAAGAAAAAGGAATTGATTGGATTATACTTATGATAATCTTCAAAGAAAATCATTGAGAAAGTCATATATAAAAAAAAAGAAATAAATAAAAATAATTTACTGCAATTTCCTTGAGGTGGTCTCCAGTAAACTGCAGCATCTACACCTTCTAGTTGTAGATCGCCATCAACATGAGTTAGAGACAATGAATATCTTCTCGATAATTGATTGAGTATCAATTTAAGAAGTATCGAAGGAAAAATTGAAGAAATCAGACCACGTGATATTTCGGTTGCTGTGATGGCATAAATGGCACTCTGTTTTGCTCTAGTTTCTTGTACATTTCTTTGTATCACCTTGGAAAAATGTAGGAGAAGAGTTATATAAGTTTATAGAATTCGAAATAATTTCATTTGTAAAATCGTTTACCTGAAGAATCTCAAGTAGATCGTCTTCGAAAAGTGGAGTTCTCGTTGGTAAAGCCAAACAGACAATACCTCTAGTTTCATGATTATGCAAGAAAATAGCTTTTTGATTGACGAATTTTGCTGTAGTTAAAACGTCGTCTGGAATTCTAACGCCAGAATGTCTAAAATATTCCTTTAGAGAGTCGACAATAGCTGTTAAAAGGATTTCAGCGTCTGTAGCTCCTGTCACACTGGAAATCTTTTTCAATACATCCAAACTGACCTCTTCGGACCAAGCCACGACTTTTCTACCACAGGGTGATATCGTTTGCAATCGATTCGCTTGAGGATGTTTCAAGAAAAGCTCCTCCAATATCAACTTTGGAGCTCCTATTGCGATCCACATAATGGAGAAGACTTCGATCGTTGCTTGGATTATCAATGGCAGATAGCACCAGATCATCGAAATCAAAGTATCCGGATAGAAATGTTTGTACTTCGATTGCAGGGCTTGAAATTCTCGAAAAATCAATATAGGTGTCTTCAAAGTTACTATGATAAGTAGATACCATGACCAGGCTAAGATTGCATAGATGGTATCAATTGGATGAAGAGTTCTTAGAACGGCATAGAATATTATGAAGACTCCAAAGTTTCTTTTATTAACTTCTCTTTGAAGTATAATGAAGAAATCAAAGAATCTGAGGCCTTCGGATTTTCTGTATTGTTTGAAAATTAAGAAAGATTAAAGTCAATATATATAAGTTCATTATAGATCAATTCATTTTCTACCTAGTCAATTCCTTTGAAGTGGCTACCAAAACAATCACACAAATTTTAACGCATTGAAAGACTCCTATTCGTTTCTTCATTATTTCAGGTCGTTCAATAGGATCATTATTGCAAAGAAACTCGTTCCAATAATTACTGAAGTTTTCTGTAAGCTTCTGATGAAGACGAGGTAGCGCCGAAGGTTCAACATAAAGATTCGTGAATGGTGAATCACTTTCTTCGCAAGCCCAATTTTCGGTTGAATATTTCAAAGGTAGGAAATCAGCAAGGGATAGATGTTCCAAACGAAGTAGCAAATGATGAACCCGAACCAAACAAATTTGATACTCCTCACCACGAAAGAAACAATTTATCACATTTATCTGCCATGGAGATCGACCGGCCGGGAGAAATTTTGAAGTTACATCACTCACGTAATCCTAAAAAAACATGTTATTTTTCAAGAAAACACGGAACGCACATAAATTCTCACACTGCATTTAATCTCCCATTCCAAAAGAGTGAACTTCGACTTACGCTTATTTATTAATTAAATTTATCTATATCTTACATTTAAACGATTTAAAAAATGCGCGGGAACATTATGCTCATTAAACGAACTGTGAATCACATATTATTATTCGTTCTCTTAAACTTCACATGAAAAATCCTGTCCAATAATTTCGATTATGTAGAAAATGTAACCTATCTTTGATTTAGTTGTAATCGCGATGGTTTTACTGTTTTCGTAGAAATTTATAAGCGACAAGTTTTACTTAACTGAGTATTTTCTGTGATAAAAAAGGTCAAGATTACATTTCCGTGCGTTTGCACGCAGTTTCAAACGTGTTAGCATCTACACATACATATATATGCGTACATACACGCGCTGCGCGCGCACGCACGCATACATACACGCATGCACGTACTTATATATGTAATGACTTAAATGATCTCATTAGAGTACCCCATTAAGCAATCTCTTTATCAAAACCTGTATATTGGATTCGGTGAGAGGCCTGCCTCGGAATGAACATGGTGAATTTAAGAGATGATTGTCCACAGAAAATTGTTCGTTATCTTTCCAAACATAAAGACCCCATTTTGTTGTCAAAGTTAATCTCAAGAATTTCTTTTTCGATGTCAGATGTAACAGATGACTTCTCGTACCTTCGGCTATTGATCGACCTTGAACCAGCAAAGTATATATACCCTACGGAAAAAGAAAAGAAAGAAAAGAAAAAGATATCCTAAATTGTTATCTGACAAATGTAATAATTTCCCATTGATATTTTGGTAATTATTTTGTGTTAATTAATACTCACGTGATTTCTACCCTGATCCAAAATACTGCGAATACTATTTTCCTCGACGACAATATAATTAGGATATTTCCACTTGACGAAATTAATCCAACACTTTCTTGACCATGATAAAGCTTGAAGAAGAAAAAAATCGAGAAATTAGAGTAACGAATTCATTGGTCTTTTGAGGTCTCAAATGTCTTTCGTTAAAAAATTATTCACGTTCTTCTGATTACATTGAAATTATTAAAAATTACCAGGATAAAAAAAAAGGAAGAACGGCAGTGAAATAAATACGAGTAATGTGACAAAAACAAGATTTGTTAGAATTGCTAGACTAAAGAGATCCATCAGCTCGAACGATGAAGATGAGGAAGATGAAACAACAGCCATGACCTTGAACCAGTTGTAATTTTTTCCTTTCTTTCGGGACACTTAACTAACACAGAGCGAATTATTTCGGAAATATAATAGAAACTATTATAGAAAGTCGATTCACGATCGAAGTGTTTTCGCTTACTACAGACTCATACTACTGCTCGCACAGATTACTCGGCGATTCTCTTTGATTGGTGACCCCGGTCGATCCCGTCGCTGAAACAGAAAAGGATAGGAAACTTTAACTGTAACATTTACGAGATATTACAATTTTAAAGCTACTACTCTACTTCTCTTTCTTTATTCTTTCTTGAACAGAGCTTCAGTAAGCCGAATTGTAAATCGATCAATAATTTAATAATAATAATAATAATAATAATAATAATAATAATAATAATAATTAATATGTTATAATAATAATAATAATAATAATAATAATAATAATAATAATAATAATAATAATAGTAATATATATAATAGTAATATATATATATATATATATAATAATAATAGTAATATATAATAATAGTAATATAATAATAATAATTATAATAATTACTATTATTATTATTATTATTATTATTATTATTGTTATTATTATTATCATTATTATTATTATTATTATTATTATTATTATTTTTGTTATTATTATTGTTATTATTATTGTTATTATTATTATTATTATTGTTATTATTATTGTTATTATTATTATTATTATTATTATTATTATTATTATTATTATTATTATTATTATTATTATTATTATTATTATTATTGTTATTATTATTGTTATTATTATTGTTATTGTTTTTATTTTTATTATTATTTTTATTATTATTATTTATTATTTATTATTATTATTTATTATTATTATTATTATTTATTCGAAGGCAAATAAATTAATAAAAACTTCGGAAACATAAGTATGTTATAAAAAAGAAAGCCTTTTAATCAATTTTTACGAATTCACAATAATATTTGGAAATTCTTTTGTATGGAAAAAATTTCTTTTTCCACAAAATTCTTTTTCTTCGTATAAAGAAAAAATAAACTTAATTGATGTTCAATAAACAAGAAACACTGTTACAAATCGTGCAAACTTCTTTTTCTTTCTTTCTTACTCTCATTATTATCAACGAATCGTTCGAACATGGTTTTAATTATAGTCACCACGATAGATAATTCTTTGGAATATTTCGACCTTTTATCTAGATTTGACATAAAAAATGCCGTGTTCAAATTTTCAATGTAAATGTAAGAGAAATTTGGCCTCGCGTTCCGTCGCGCCACCACGTCACTGCAATCGTACTTTACGTTACTGCTCGCACGCGGATTTAAACGATATGCACGTGAATTTAGAAAAGATACGGCTCTTATCATCTACACGTGCGGATGCTGAGTTAGTGCCATTCTTGATTTCTTATTTTCCTTTTTTTATTACTTTCTTTTCTTTTTCATTATCTTTTTTTTCATCCACTTAATCTAAAGATAAACGAAATCATATTCATTATTGATCATTTCAGATTAGAAACGACTGAAATTTTTATCTATTATTATTATTATTATTATTATTATTATTATTATTATTATTATTATTACTATTATTATTATTATTATTATTATTATTATTATTATTATTATTATTATTATTATTATTATTATTATTATTATTATTATTATTATTATTGTTATTATTATTATTATTATTATTATTATTATTATTATTATTATTATTATTATTATTATTATTATTATTATTAATATTAACCCATTTATACCACACTTCTGCATACACCGACTAACATTATTCATCCGAGACGTTCAATTTTTACCCGTCTCGTATAACCGCGCAAAACCGTACAATAATAGTTTTTGTTTATTATTGATTTTACTTAGAAATTACTTGTAATAATTAAACAAAAGATAATATTATATATTTGTAGAATAAATAAATTTAGATAGTTTAGTAGATTTTTTTAATTAATATGATAATTTTAAAAATTATCTATACATAAAGGTACATTGTAAATATCACATTTAAAAACAGCTTCTCTTTTACTTACTTAGATAAACATTAATTGCATCACTTTAATATTTTTATTTCTTATGCCTCCGTTGGAGATATTCTTTTGAAAAAGTGTTGGCTAATGCATTTTGTTATGAAATCATTTATCTCTCTTATCCTTTAATTTTTTTGAATGTTTGACAATAATTTCTTTCGCTAGTTTATGCTTATAAATGTGTAAAGTTCGATTCTTTTTATTATTTTGAAGATGATATAACTATTTAACTGCACTATATTCACAAAATAAAAAAATATTTTTTGTATGCTTCCTTACATACGTAAAATTTATTTAACATCTAGTTTCCTACATTAATTCCATCCATATTTTTATTATAATTGATTACTGCTGTTGATTTCAAAATTTTAATATTTCTTTGCAAATTATACAATTCATAATATAAAGTCGGTGAACTGAATCAGTTATCTATATAAAGACAGTATCCTTGATGTAATAGTTCACTCTCTTTCATTAAATTCATCACGATATTTATACTAGCAGATCCAGAATCTATCTGTCCAGAATATATCTATCCAGAATATATCTTCCTTGAGGATCACATAATTTATAAAATTTGATACCAAATCTCATTCTTTTGGTTCAAATGAATTGTATATAATTCAAATAGTTTCTACATTGCATTAATGACTCACTGATGGAAATATTTTTTATAGAGTTTATACATATGTACATATGAAATTTTTAGCAATCATATCGGAAAGTTTTCTAATTTTTATCAATTAAGATCATTAGAAATATAATTATTGTTGGCAATGGTAAATTTGTGGAAATGTCTAGGAATCTTTTGCACGGATATAATGTCCTTGAAATATGGAATTTCTATACTTTTATTTATACTCCAATAACTTTGTATAGTAGGTTTTTTGAATTATACTCATTAAAATATTTAACACTATATATACTTTTAATTCATCTTCCTTAATTTTTATAATGTTTCCGTTTGTAGCTCTATATTACTTAGTCTCCAGTATAATTTTTTAAGCTAATTCGTTATTGAAAAACAATTTAAAAACTTCTTTCCTAGACTTATCTCCAGTGTTGACTGTTGCACTACTTATGGCGAATAAATTATGTATTTTTGGTGTAAGATTTCCTTGCTTTCAAAGAAAATCTCCATTTACACAAGTATTATACTGATCATCTTTACTGCTATCACTGGATGGAATAGGATGCATAAGCTTTCGACTTTCTCCTATTTCCACATTAAACTCCGAATCGGAAATATATTTGCCATTCATTGTGTTAATTAAATTTTATTTTATTTAAAGTTATAAAATTAAGTTATTTTTAAAATTTGTATTTATATAAGAAATAGCCAATGTTTTAATAGCGATTAAAGAAGTCTAAATGACAATAAATAAGAAAAAACTTGATGATAACCAAGTTCTATAATTTCTAAACCTCGAAATCCTTCTGCATATATTGCTCATAAGACACTCATTCAAAATATTTTACGGTGACAGGAGAATATTGTCGAGAGCAGAATATTCCATGGCTGATGATAATTGAAAAATCGTGATGTGTGGATTATCCCACTTAGGGAAGCAAATGGGTTTAATATATTGTTGTTCTCATACGTTTCATAAAATAAAAGAAAGAAAGATATCGTTAGGTTCGAGAGATTAAACATAATCGCATTATATCCAAGAGGAACTCTCTCCTTATTTATTTACAAAAAACATAGAGTTTTAGAAAACAGGATACAAGATTTTAATCTTACTTCGTTTTACAGTTATATACTGTGTCAAGCTCTTTAGGAACATGGTTCGATTATTGGTCTAATACTGATATATTATCACTATCGATTTTTCACAAAAGTAATAAGCGCTATTGATAAACAGCAAGCGGTTTATATGTCCAATAATCGATGACACGAATGGCACGTTAAAATGACGTTTATGTCTATATATATATATATATATATATATATATATATATATATATATATATTTTATTTCAATTAAATTTCTTAACGTAATAAATTATTCTTTGTTTTTCTCTTTTTTCTTGTTTTGCTTAGAAAAGAGATTTTTAAAGATTGTTCTTCGCGCAACGATATTCTAATGTGACTTAAATAAAGTTTTGCTGAACATTCAATAAATAAATACAATGATAAAAAAATTTTAAATATCTTAAAAATTTTGGTAAATTAAATAATTTTAAAACTAATGATGAATCGAAAATCAACGGTACAATAAATTGAACTATTCTACTTCTATAACATGTTATCAGTTGATCGTAATCTTACAATTAATGAGGATGAACATTAACTTTTTTCGTATGATATTTATGTATGAGAAACGTAGAAGGGGATTGTCACACTTATTAATATTTTTCCTTCTTACTTTGTCAAATTTGCTATTAATCCTTTCTTAATTGTTTGTATTTATTAGGACGACACAATGAAAATCGATTCTCTATAAAAACGTTATGCCATCACATATTTTCATATCTATTTTTCACAAATCTATCATATAATAATATTTTGTATTTATTTGAAAATATCTACTCACATACATAGATTTTATTCAATTAATTAACAATCACGTGCCAAAAACACACTTTAATTTTAATTTGTTGACCATTCAAATTGAAAATTTAATTTCTCTTCTAATAAAAGAATAAATTAATTATTTCTTTCCCATTCCAATTAAAAAAAAAACATTATATGTCCTAATTATTCATTTTACAATTTTATTAACTTATATCTAAACATTCTTGTCTCCATCCTCTAATCATTTCATTTTTAATTAAAATAATTTTCATACACATCCATGAAAATTTTTTCTGTTTAACATGTTAAGTCCATTATTTATTATCTCCTTGAATATTGTTATTGTATCCCATATCTATTATCTTTCTTTTTTTTTCAATATTCTTATTTTATTTTACTTTATTTTATTTTATTTTTATTCATTTATTTTCTTTTTTGTTTGTGTCACAGAAAAGTTTCCACTTCTTGCATGTAAAAAGTTTGTTAAATTGTCAACTTTGAATAAACATTTTATATCGATAAAATACATTTCAGATTCTTAATAATTCATTGCTTTTCTAAATGATATGATATGATATCGCGACAAATAATCACAATCATGATTATTACTTACAAGAAATACATTCCTCTCCTTCTTTTTTATTTTCTTTCTATCTTTCTCATCTAATGATATTTATGTTAATACTAATATACGAACTATACACGTATAACTACGTATATATAGATATGTAACTATATCTGCAATAAGTTATTATTGTTCTTTGGATAATAATAACACACACATCAACGCCCTATTTCTTTGATATTATAAACTTAAATCTATTGTTTGATATGTGTGTACTTCATTATCTCTTGAAATTACAAGGTAAATTAATTTTTCATAAAATTTAAAAACTTTTTTAAATTTGTACAAACGTAAAACATCTATTAATTTGTTGAATGTTAATTAATATTGTAAAAACAATTAATTATAATAAAATTACGTTCATTGAAACACAAAAGAATTGTAAAAGAAGAATTAATTTTACGTTTTCTTTTTTTCTATGTTTATATCATATTTATCTCTTCGTTATATAAACAAAAAATATATAAATTGTAAAAAAAATAAATTGTTAATAAAAGTTATAAAAATAAAATAAACGAAACAATAAATGTATTAAGACAGTCACCGATATGTTAAAATTCACTTCCTTGATTTTTTGTCCGATTTTTTAGAAAGTATTACCACAATTCGAAAATACTTTCGGACAATATTTGCGAGCTATAACGACGTAAGGAACATTGCTATTCATATGAATTTTCTTCGATTTACTGAGTTTGTTCCACACGTGTATCGCCCGAGCTTGCTTCAATATCTCCATCGTTGAATTAATGTTCTTCTCCTCGAAATATTTTGTCCACTTCTTGTAATGAATTGGATAGAAAGCAGAAGGTGGAAAAACTTTGAATCCGTGGCAACGTGACACCGACATATCTCGAGTCTGAAATAAAGACCCGTTAAATTTTAATCCTAATCGATTTATCATCGTGGACTGTTGGATCGATGAACTACGTACATATGTAAGAACTTAATAGGGTAGAATTCGAATAAATTTACCATAAGCACTAGAGTATTGAGTTAGTTCGTGCATTTGAATTTGATACGACAATATGATTTTATTACACACTAACAATAAATATCCTAAACTATTTAATTCGATCCGAAGAATTGAAAATTTGTCTATAAAAAATTGTATTTTGTAGTATTACATTTTGTAAAAATGTTCTCCTTGAGTTCGGAAAAAAATATATATTTTATTTTATTTTTTCTCTTATTTTAATTGAAGAGTTGAATGGAAAAAGGACATATTTTAAGAAGTGCTCTTTTTCATTAAATTATTTCTATCTGTAAAAATACTCTTCTTTTATACGAAAATTACATTTTGCAATTGGAGCTACGGACTTTAATTCTCAGCCTATGAACAAGTGCTAAAAATTTTATTATATAATCTGTAAAAGTGATTAAAGTAAAAACTCTTAAATGTTTATTTTAAATATAAAATAAAGACTCTTATATGTTTATCTTAAAATCATGGATAAATATAAAAGAAATCCACTTCCTTTTGTAATTATCGGAAGTGCGAGCTTAATAAAGGCTCGAGAAAAAGAATTAAATGTTTTTTTAAAAAAATCTATTCAGAATAGAATTGATAAGTTTACCTTATGAAATTACTATCAGTTAAAATATTTAACTTCGAAAACATTACTTGTTGCTGAATCTTACAAAGGATTATTTAGCTCCCTCATTTTTTTTTAAAAAAGGACATGACAGTTTGAATTTAAATTTGTATTTCTAACTTGTAACTTAATGTTAAACCAGAAAAATTAAAAAACTTAAAAAATTTAATGAAATATTTGAAAAATAAAGAAGATCAAAACATTAGACAAATGAAAAAGACAAATGAAAAGAATGAAAATAATAATGACAATGATTCAAAATCTAATATACTAATATTAAATATTTTGTTCCTTATATTTTTTATTTTTTAATATATTTTTTAATATTTTTTAAAGAGTTGCTTTTTAAAGAGTTGTATTTATTATTTAATAATAAATAATGGATGAAGACTGTAATATAATTTTTTTTATTTTTCAATTTATGGGAAAAGGACACTTATACTTCTATCAAAAACAATATTTTTTCTGTAGTAGTACTGAAGGACTGCTTACCTATCAAAAATTAAATTACTACAATAATAAAGAAATCTGTAATTTATAGTATTCCAAACAAGTAAAATTACGGAGATATACAAAAGTGAAAATTTTTAAAACTTGTATCACAAAATGATATTTTTATAGAAGTGCATTTTTTCCACTCAATTCCTTAATTATAAATTATATATATATATATATTTTTTTTTTTTTTTTTTTTTTTAATAAGTTCATAAATCTCTCGCAAAATGTGGAATATGTACTTACGTATTTGGTAGAACACATTTTTTGTAAAATTCTCGTGATAACACCAGGTCCATTGTTACCCCAATCATTACCACGAAAATTTTTTTTCAGATCACGAAGGCAGGCATCCGCCATACGACGTCCAAGCTTATTCGAACTGAAACCCAAAACACCGGCTGCTACGTCATCCCAATCCTCGGCACCAGCAAAATTTGTTAAATTTTCCAATGACCTGACAAATAGATTTATTTTGTTTTATTTATTATTATTCGATATCAACTTATCATAGATAAGTCCTTCACTTTACAAAATTATTATCGTTTTAAAAGAAAAAAAAACAAATTTCATTTTATTAAACTATAAATTTCATTTTATTAAACAATCATATTCAACTAATAATAATAATTTAACTGGAAATATAAATAATAAATTAAATATCGCTCATTTTGATCGTTTCTGATTCGAAATTAACCCACGTAAACGCTTTTACGGTTGGATTATAAATATAATATATTTAAAAAGAGAATCTACACGATCGCAAAGACAATGTCGATTTTCAGAGGCAAAATACAGATTTGTTTTTTTTATTAGTGCCGCTGAGTAGACATCGTACAATTCGATCGTTCTGGAAGATCGTGTAAAAGTTCCAAGAGAACGATGAAAGTATTTGGTTGGAAAAAAGTTAGTTCTCGAAAAGATCGATCTCAAGGCAACAAACATAAGCATTATGTTGCTGTAATACTTGTCTAATTTTAATAAATCTATTTATATATTTCCTATATAATAATGTCTATTATATAAAATATGTTCCCAAATATTTTCTTGGCCACAACAATATATAGAGTGTTTCTTGTAACGATCGTCACGATTATTCAAATACTTCCGATAGAGTGACAATAAAATTATTAATACTTCATCATCAAAAAATATTAAAAATACTATTTTTTCAATAACAATTTGGAGTCCCTTCTAATTTTTTAAATGACATTACATAACTTTTTCTACACGGTATTGTACGTGACATTGAGATAAATTTTGATGATTTAAAATAAAATTACATTTGCTCAATAAATTGTTGAGAAAATCATTTTTAATGTAATAAAGATCTTTATGAATATAAACTGAATTGCACGTTTTCAGGTCTTACATTTATTGTATTGTTATTTATGTACCGTATTTATAGTCAATTGTTTACGAAACCCCCGTAAAAAAAATTCAAGAATTTCGAGAATAGATAATATGTGCATATAGAATTATGCATATATGAAACTTATTTACTGATATACATCGAAATTTAATTAAAAGATCAAAACTTGGTGTTGCAAAAAGCAACACGTAGTTTAAGTACTTATTTGATGTTTGATAGGAGGTAACACGATTATATACTACGAGACAAAAGTCTATGATAAGCGTGTTTACTATTTATTTTTAATATTCAACGACAAAGTATTCCTGAATAACATTTTCATTAAATATCAATGCGTAATAGCAAATAGGCTGTATCAAATATATGCATATGAATGTGTGTTTGTGTGCGCGCGCGCGTGTGTGCATAATACGTATATACTATAAACATAAAATGGAAGACGATAAGTAGTATTTATCTAATGGTACAGGAATTATTATTTATATATAGGAATTATAACTTATTTTGAATGTTATCCTTCACTCTATCTGAAAAGCAGAACATTTACGCGAACTGTCTATTCATATGTGCAATAATACTTCAAGCCTAGCGATCTTGTCAGTATTTGTTTCGCGATAAAGATTACATATATACATATGTTCATTTGTATGTACATACATACATACATGACACATGATGAATATCATAATGAAAATAGAGCTATATATAAAATCTTTATGAGATTCACATTCCTCTATCTTTCGTTTTGTAAGAAAGAAATAAAAACAATTTTGTAAAGCGTTTACGGAAAATTATTTGAATCATTATCTTTTCAATTTTGCATGCGAATGCTTCAAAGTAATAAAATAAAACAAAACTTTGTGAAGCTCTCATTACAAACAAACAAAAAACAGGATATATATATATATATATATATATATATATAAGAAGAAAGAATATATAAGAAGAAATAAAAATAACTTACGTTGTAACGACGACGTCCAAATCAAGATATATTCCTCCATATTTCCAAAGAGTTAAATATCTCAAAATGTCCGACATATGACTACGTCTCCATTTACTCTTCATCAAGGTACCACTTTTGTACCAATCCTCCAACGGCGTGTCTTTCGTATAAGTTTCTGGGAAAATCCTTCTAATCTTGACGTTCGGATAACTCGACAATTGCTTTATCATTTCTTTCGTTTCCAAGGATATCGGCGAAGGACTAAGAAATAAAAGATATATTGTACTTTCCGAATTCATGAGAGCCGCCGATTCTACAGCACAAGCCTGACGTGGATTCAAAACAATTCCCTTTTCATCGAAACAGGACGTCTCATGGAAAAATATATTCTTTCCGAGTATAGGTTTCACAGAATCTATAAAAAAAAAAATAAAAGGAATAGCGAGAAATTCTTTGGAACTTAATCTTTTTAGGAATTTAACAAATTTTGGCCGATTTTCTAATTATTCGTTTAGATAAAAATGTATATATTATTTTAGAAATATGAAAATATGACATTTTGGAAGAAAAAATTGTTATA
The DNA here is from genome assembly GCF_910589235.1 of Vespa crabro. NCBI lineage: Eukaryota > Metazoa > Arthropoda > Insecta > Hymenoptera > Vespidae > Vespa > Vespa crabro. The sequence goes on from NC_060957.1 coordinate 5,931,034, forward strand.
AAAAATCTCCAGTCTAAAAAAATGAAATAAAAGTTCAAAGAATTAACACAGAGATATTTCAAACAAAAATTGAAAATCTTTCTTGTTTTCTCTTAGAAACCATTTGTTTTCATAATAATATGTTATCATCAGCGGTTATCATATTTCATACGTACACAAAAAATGCTATCTATTTCTTTGTTAAAAGCACAGATATAACAATTTATTTAGAACACCGAAAACTTTCGTATAAAATTTCAAAGAATGTAATTAAATCGATTATTACTTTCTCTTTAACATTATTTAAAATTATTTACAAAGCAAAAGAAAAGAACCTATCTGTCTGAGAAACAATTTCTCTCTCTCTCTCTCTCTCTCTCTCTCTCTCTCTCTCTGTCTCTCTCTTTTCTTTCTGATTGTCGACATGACATACTCGATTATTAATGCAAACGTTCAATTTGTAATAACTACATATTTAGATATACGGTTTAACGTTTACTTCAACGTAATCATAATTCTACGATCGCAATTTCTGTACTACGATCACGTACTCTATACCATGATAACTATTATTTATTATAATACATTAGTAAGGATATTCAATGATGACTTGCACGGTAAATCTTTCAGACCTTCGCGTGAGATGCATTTAAAGTTACGTACGTTTGTCATTCATTTAAAACGAATTTATGTTGTAGATACATTATAAACTGAATTTCCAAAGATTTTTCTAATGTTCATTATAATTTATTGATGAAGTATCATTCTATATTATCATTAATGATAATACAATAAAAAAAACGAAGTTAGGGAAAAAGAGAGAGAGAGAGAGAAAGAGAGAGATAAAGAGAGAAAGAGAGAGAGAAAAAGAGAGAGAGAGAGACAATCTAATTTATTATTTTTAAAATTTATAAAAAAAAAAAGAAAAGATCCAATTTTCTCTCGATTACAAATCATATAAATATTCTCACGAAACATGTTATAAAATTAGAATGTTTTAGAATATAAACATTTTTTTTAGTCGTATACACATTATCTTTGAAATTTTTTGTATACATTTCGTATATATACATTTTCGTATATATACTTTCGATAGTGTCATCACTTTATTTTTCTAGAATTTGTTATTAACTTTATTTCTTCAAGGCGAGTCGCGTATGAACATATTAAAACGATAAATTAATTAGATTGTACTTAACTCTTTGTGAACATAGTGGAATAAAAAGTATCCCGACATTTTGATACTTATATATGGAATGATTTTTATCTTACATTAAAACAGCAACTTCACGAACTTCTGTGCAATTAAAATCTTTTTTTCTTAAAATTTCCTACATTAAAAAGCTAAACTCATGTATATACACATATATATATAGATACATAGATAATCGTATCCTTTCTTTCTCAAGCTAATAGATTGCATTGTCTCAATATTAATAATTTCTAATGGAATAATATGTTCGCGAATAATATGAGTAATGAAATCTTCACTTATGACGAATTGATTGATTATATACATTAATACGTACAGCGAGACAAATAACTTATCTTTTTATTGTTACGCAGATGTGTATTTTCACATATATATATATATATGTGTGTGTGTGATGACAAAAAATAAATAATAATGAATTATATTATATTATTCTATCAAAATTCGAATCGCGAATTTGTATCAAATAGATATTTCTATAATAAATAATGGTTCGAGTTATTAAAAATTATCGAAATAGAAACTTTTAAATGGTAATAATTAAGTTTATTAATAGCAAAAGATTAATTTTTTAATGTTTTTTGTTTATTAAAAAAAAAAATAATAAATAATAACAACGAGTGTAAAATCGTGGAATTCTTCGAGTCCAATTCTTCGATTTCATAAGAATTTATAATAACATTCGGATTATATAATATTTCCTCAGTAATAAGATAAATGTCAGAGAGACGGAAAAAAAAGAAAAGTATATATATATATATATATATATATATATATATATATATATATATATATATATATACAAGTTTTTACATTTGAATATTACAATTGAATAATATCTGAATGTTTGAAATTGAAATGTATATGAATGTTAAAATTGAATAATATCTTAAATAAAGAAACGTACCAGACTCCAAGTGAGGAAAACCATAAGTAGTAGAGATCTCATAACATGAAACATCATTGCTGTCTGTTATAATAAAATTTGTAACTTTTTGCACAATAGTATTATCGTTTGATGTCATTACGATAAAGAGTAATACGGCACATACAAAACCGAAAAACAATCTTTTCTTCATTCTTTAGCCGGTTTTTAAAGTTTGTTATCTCTTATTTTCGAAAAATTTTCGAATAAACGTTAACATGCCTGGCGAAAATTCTTCTTTGCTTTTCGTCACTCTCCAAAGCATATTTTGCGTTCAATACCTAAAAAGAAAAGTAAATAATAATTTTCATAAATTTATAATCAATTTAATCTTATAACTTTTAGGTTTTTTCATCCTTCCTCTTTACTAAAGAAGTCGATAAGTGAATAGTTCTTCTCGATTATTATACATACATATGTACATGTCAATATATAATTGTTCAAACGCAAAAACAAAAAATTTATCACTTGTGTCTCACGTTATACCATTTTTGCGCGATAACAATTTTTGATTCTTCAAAATATAAAGGTCAGCTCTTTATTTCTTTAAATAAAATTTGATTTCTTTTTATATACAATAAAATCGTAAAGAAAATCTAAGTAAATTCAAATTCGATCATATTCGATTTATTTCGGTTAATTTGATAAAATAAAATTTTGAAGATTAATCATTCTCGATTATCGATAAACATGAATATGATCATTTCAAAAATTGTGTTAAAATGTTGCTTTAAAATATTATATTATATATATATATGTATATATATATATATATATATATGTATATATTATATGTATATATATATATATATGTATATATTATATGTATATAATCCACAAAATTATATATATATACATATATATAAATAATAATAAAAAAAATATAATTTTGTGGATTTTTTTCGAAATCAATTTTTTTTTTACTTTTACATACTACATGGTAGAAACTGGTTAATTAGCTCAACTTTCGTTCAAGGTTTTTGAAAAAAAAAAAGAAAATAAATATTAGAATTAAAAGCATATAAAACTAATGATAACTACAATTTTAAAAATTGTTCACATTCTTTTTGAAATTTAATCTTATCAGAAAAAACACTTGAATTTATCGATTCCAAAAGATAAAGAATATTCACTTTGCGTGAAATAATATTTAATAATTAAATAAATGAATATATACAGACAAAACGATTCGTTTGATATTAGTCAATCGTAGCAATTCGATTACTTGTGGATATCATGATCGCTTGTACAAAACACTAATCTCTTAATTATCAAGTAAACTATGAATTATAGATAAAAAAAAAACAAAAAAAAAAGAAAATGATCACTTTGCGAATAAAAGAAAAATCGAAGAACGAAGAAAACTTATCTCGTTATTGGCGTATCTATCGAAAAATAATAATTCTTCAAATTTCTAATTGTCCAGTACAGAAAAACAAAAACAAATAATGAAAGGAAAAAGAAATAACGATGATAATATAATATTCACTTTGTGTCGTTTATCACATACAACATGAACACACACATACAACATAGACACACATGACACGCATATTCTGATTGAATCGCAAAAATCTGTATTGAACGATGTAATATCACACATTTCCTTATTTTGTCTATTTTATTTCGTTTTACGATATATTCCTTCCTTTAACGTACCACTTTTAATCTTCTCTTTTCCTGCCTATCATTCCTAAACGTTTATCTTATTGATAACAAAGTGGTAAGAGTAAACATAATCACTATCATTTTTACGATTACTCTCATTTTCCTCTTCTCCCTCTTTTTCTCTCTCTCTCTCACTCTCTTTCTCTCTCTTTCTCTCTCTTAAAATCCGAACAAAGCGATATCAGCTCATCTCTTAAATATTTCTTTTACTCTTCTCAAGAAAAAAACAATCATGTCCAATAAAGTAAATAATTTTTATCACACAAAACAAGAGAAAACACTATAGATTCCTTGGATATGTTTGTTATTATTTTTCTTCTATTTCTCTTAAAAGCTTTTCTTTATTTTTCTTGTAGTCAAATAAAAATTGAAAGCATTCCAAGTATTCCCTCTTCGTCGTTGTTGTCATTCATTTGCCAATCCTGTTTCTCTTTTTTTCTCCCTTTTTTCTTATCACTTTGCTTTTTTCTTCCACCAGTTATTACCTTCCTCATCGACAAGTTAACAGTTTATATATAACAGCTAGACAGCTCTATTCGTGTGGTCCTGAAGTCAACCCAAACGCGATGCACCGCTTTATCCGCATCTCGAGCGGTGCGGTCGAAACGATTTTACAGACGCATGCGTACTACTTTCAACTCCGAGAATGCTCGCGCGGAACTTCTCAGCGGGTATCTTTCGAGATAGAGAGAAAGGAAGACAGATATAGAGCCTAGAAAGAGAAAGGGAGAGAAGAGAGAGAGAGAGAGAGAAAGGGAAGATATTAATAATAAATATTTGCATTTGTTTAGCTCAGAAACCTGTAAAGTTGTCTCATAGAATCAATTAACTCTTATTCTTACACCTTCTTTTATTTTCTTTTCTTATATCAACGGACTCTTATTATCATTAAATCAATACTTTTCAGCCATTGTTTACTATTGTTACTTTGGCGCGTTGCAATGTTATCACGTATTTATATATATATATATTCCATATAGTAATAATGAAAATTTTTTTCTTTTCTTTTTTATGGAAAGTTTAAACCTCTCTGATTTAAATAACTCCGTTGTTTTTCTTTGTCTATTACGTTCCGACATGATATTTATACACTGATACTTTGGAACAATTTTTGAGACTGATTCTGAAAAAACATAGAAGGATTCGAATATTAGTTCGTATAAATATACGGAAACTGAATTTGTATATAGATAGATTTATGTGTACTTTGTAATAAATTATAGATACATATTTAAATGCTCACTTAGGAAATATTTATAAGATATTATCATTTTAATTTATTGAAAATCGCTTATATAGCAACGTTCAACATATTTTATCTCGTTTCTTCGTAAAAATTAACAATTTTTTTTGTACCTGAGAGCTTTCCTAATGGAAACATACAATTTTTTATGTAATAAGAATCTAATAGAATGTTTTTTTGAATATCTTCAATTATTTTTTAGATAATCGTCTGTTATAATTTTCACTGTAAGAAAACCATAAGAAACCCCTGCGATAAGAAGTCTTATTGTATGACATATTATTTGTTTTCCGAAAAAAGGAAAAAAAAACTATAATGAAAAAAAAATAATATAACTCCTTCTTAAAATATATTTAACAACAATCCTGCTGTCATAAATTAAAAGAGAATACGACAATGAATCTTCCCGTAGCTGTGTTCAAAAATAAATTATCAATGGCGTTATAAGAGGACGTTATCGATTTATGTATGTATGTATTTAAAATTAACTCGCTCAGTAATGAATTAATGTCAAAGGAGAAAAATAACATTATAATAAAAAAAGAAAAGAAACTTGATGATGCTTATCTCTTTCTATTACATTCGTATCCCTTCGCGATAAATTATGTTTAAAATATGAAATATCAGAATGAAAAATAATCTTATACGAAATATCTAATCTATCAAGGATCAATTACGAGTTAATATACATGTATGATAAGCATTATTAATTTTATTATAAGGAATATTTTTAGTGTCGCGCATATTTTACATTGAGACGATCGAAAGTAGGGAAAAATCGACAAAGAGTATGAATTACGTAAGAATAAACCGTCTTTTACCTTAAACAGATTCTAAATAACAGAGGAACGTGATATATTGTTTGAATAGGAAATGGAGTAAGGAATATGAAGCTTACCTGAACTGGATTTTCTCGTAGTTCCCTTTCTGCGAGTTAGAGTTGAAATGGTATGACATTCAACAACTTTTCAAGGCAAATGTTTTTTTTTGTATCGTGGAAAATTGAATTTAACTCTTACGTTATCAACGAACAAAATCAGATTCCCTTTATACTGCTCTTTCCTTTTTTCCCTGTTCAATAGAATAACACATTTTTATTTGTTCATAAAATAGAGATAAAAATACATTTATCTACATTTATCTACAAATAGATTTATCTACAAATCTGTAGTATACTCTATAAATATATATATTTATAATTATATAATATTATATATATGTAATATATAAAAAACATACATAGAAGTATATATACATATACTATATATAAATAAATATTATATATATAATATATATATATATATATATTATATATTATATATATACATATATATAATATATAATAATAATATAATAATAATATATATATGTATATAATGTATTGGCCAATAAGAATAATGTTATAATTTTCAGTATTTTATATCTAAATAAACAATATGAATATGGTTTACTGTAAATTTCAACATTTCTTCTTAATCAACATAACTATGTTATTATTTTCTATATTGGATTTAATAAATTTGATAAGTTAAACATGTGACATGCTCTTGCCGGAAATCATTCATTAAATAATTTGTGCGTCCCTCGATATGTTATATCTGTAGTGTACAGTCGGTACAATCGTGTGTTTCTACTTTAAAGTTTCCTATCTTTTCTTTTTCGATAATATATGCTACACAAGGCGATTTTCTTTATCTATTAAATTCAACATTTTCTTTACAAATCTTTCTATTTTTCGAAATATATTGATCACTGCTAAGAAGTAACTAATTAAATTATATATACCACGACATCTGCTCCATTTTCTACGAGTAATTTGCAATATTTTTTATTGAATACATATAAAAGATGTAGTTATTAATATAATATTATTTTCTAAATTAATTAATACAATTAATAATAAATATTATTTAAGCATTTTAGAAAAACATAATCATTAATAATAATAAATAATAATGTTTGTTTTTTCCAATAAATAAATATATATCTTGAAAAGAATACATTAACATTATTAATTAGTAAAATGGATTTTTATTCTAGATTTCTATTTTTAATTTATATTCGTATCAGTGATAATTAAATTTTGTAATTAGACGTCGATAATATAGAAAATTATACAAAAATGGTAAAGGAACTTTAAAAACTCCAAAAGCTAAAATGCTTTTACTTTTCATTAGATTTAATTAACTTATATTTTTTTAATTAACTTATAAATATTTGAAAAATATTTATAAAATATATTTTTTCATTGTAGAGAAAAAAATAAACATCGACATTTCATGGAAAGAGTCACATTTATGTAGATCCAGTAGTAAAGAAAATATTGATCATAGAAGTTAACTACTTGGTAACGCAATATAGCTACTCAGTCTTTGTACTAGTTATGATTGAGTACATTCTTTTCCGATCCGCTAGTATATAGAGTTAATTATGTCAAGTAAATTTTTAAGATTCTGCATTACTTTTTTAACCTTGTTGGATCATATAAATAGTAAAATACTTCGTGGGACTCTCGTAACGCGTGATGTATTAGAAAAAAATTTATTTAATTTTTGAAATAGAAGCATCTGTAAACGCAAAATATATTTCGTATAGCAACATTTTACGAAGTTACGTTGTTTGGATTTAAAAATATACGAAATTATATATTTTTTTTTTTTTTTTGAATTCGATAATAAAAATATTTCAATGTGAATCATTCTGTGCCTGTTTAAATTATAATTGATGAATTATCGATTAACCAAACAAATCATTATACATATGAAATTATGCAATATACATATAGCGTATTAAATGAAAACATATAAAAAAATATTTTTAACAATATGTTTTGTAAACATGATAATATGTATATTTTTTACAGAATTGGGCCTTTCTTGCAAGATTTTGTTTTCTCACAAAACAAGGCATATTTCGATATGATTTAGAAATTGAAGGTGAAAATAGTTCGCTAAATCTTTTACTGTATTATGATGCGCCTCATCAATGGCCTAGTGTGTATCCTTCAAACAAAACATGCGAAGAAAAAGAATCTATTTTAAGCATAACAAATGGTCAGATAGTACAATTGTCTGCATTGACATCAATCAAATCTGGATGTGATATAAAAAATAATTCATCGCTACATTGCAATAGCTACAGAAGATTTCAATCATCCAGACCAACATGGTGGTTCATCGTATTATCAGATTGTTCTACTAAAACAGGTTTAAATGTTACATATTGGATTTCATTAACAAATGCACCTCCAGGTAACATATGGAAAGAACACTTTTCTGCGGATGAATTTTGCAAGTATTTTTTCTGTAGAAATCTTTACTATTATTACTAAATCTTCACTTTATTTAATATGGTAATATATTATTTTTAATCGATATTTTTTAATTACAGATATACTACCAGAATTACTAATAACAGCTTGCATTTATATAGTACTTCTCATATTATGTTTTTATGTAGCTGTACAATTACGTTCAAGAAGACTCCTACATGTTTCATATAAATTATTTATGGGTTCTCTTCTATGTCAGCTAATGGGCATTTTATTAGAAATTTACAGTTATTTTAATCTCGCATTGAAAGGAGTTTTTATAACTAGTGCTTCTTTAGTGGGTCATCTTTTAGAAGCATGTTCAGAAACTTTATATACAGTGCTTATGCTACTGTTAGCATTCGGCTACACTATCACTAAAAGTGCATTAACACCTAAACAAATTCGATGGCTTACATATTTCATTTGTCTTAGTGCAGCTTGTCAGCTGGCATTATATATGTATCAATTTGAGATCTTTGATCCTGGTTTAGTCCTTTATATCTATGAATCACCACCAGGTTATGGACTAGTAGCATTGAAATTGATTGCATGGATTATATTTGTTCTTCGTTGTTTTAAAACAACTAAGAAGATGACAAAAAAAGTCCATTTTTATGCATCTCTACTTTCTCTAGGATCAGCATGGTTCTTATGTCATCCATTGACGGTAGTTAATTAAACTTATTCAAACACATAAGCAAATAATACATATATATATATATATATATATATATATATATATATATATATATATATAAAATGCTAACTAATTATATGCTTAAGAATTCCATAGACATGCTTTACTATATACATAGAAAATACAAAGATGCTTTGTCGATTTCACAGGTACTGTGTATTACTGTGCTTGTAGACAAGTGGATAAGGGAGAGTGTTGTAAGAGGATGCTCTCTTTGGATTGTTCTTGTGGGGCATGCAACATTTCTTTACGTTACACGGCCTACTATTGCAAATTCGCGTTTTCCATTTCATATTAGAACATGCCAAGTAGTTCCAGTTGGCGGTAATGGACAAAATCACAGTTATGAGCCTCGATTCCGAAAAGTAGTTACAGCATTCACAATCTCATAATTGTTATTATCTCTTCCTCTAATTCTTAGGAGTAATATGTAAAAAGTACGAAATGATGGATAAAATTTCTATGAGGTGTAAATAATATTTACATCATTATTATGCTTTTAAAATGTTTTTATCTTAAAATATTTCTAGCATGCATATATCATTAAAATTATTATTTACCTAAAAATAGTGTTCATAAAAATGTATATTGTATTAAATCCATATAAACAAACATTTATATAATCTTGTGTAACTGTGAATATATCTTTGATGTTTCTGTATTGCCTACCAATATCTTTGTAGGTATTTATTCATGTATTTACAACTTCAAGATAAATCTATTATTCATTTCAACAGAGAAAATGCTTGCTGATTATGAGCCATTTTTTAATTCAATCACACGAACCATCTAACCATCCATCTCTCCATCTTTGGTCAACTAATTTGCAATCAAATTCTGGTTTACCTAACTTTTTGTTTACCTTATTATGAACAGCACATAGCCATTGACTCAAGATTTTCTGTGAGTCAGTTTGTGGTGGCATATTTTTTAATTGTTCTTGAAAATCTTCTGCGCAAGTGTGGCAGGGATAAAACTTAGAAAATATATACATGAATTTTTTCATATCACTTTTTTGTTCTTCACTTGGATGATCAGGATAGCGAGCTGCCATTGTATGTAAAAATGCCCATGTTTTTGAACCTATTTCATCTCTAGTTAACGGACAATCATCACGTTGAGTAGTAGTAATGTTTGTACTAGTATTATTTGCTTGCTGCTTTTGAGCATCATTCTAAAAGAGATAAATAGATTATTTCTATTTTTCTTTTTTTTTAATATTTATTTCTATTAAACATACCTTTCCTGAATCAAAAATTTGCTGCTGTAACTTTACCCATGTTTTAAAGTCAGTGCACGTTCGACAGGGCTTTTCCATTTTAACATATTTATTATAAAATTGCGTTATAAGAACTTGTAGAAACGTGTATTTATAACGTCATTCTATAAAACATAACCTTTTATTGCCAATAATCTCAGAAATTGATTTTCATACGAGCACCATCTTTCGTTTGAATCGTGTACGATTTCAGCGACAAGTATGGACAAAATATTAACTATAAGCACAATAAGGAAACACTGTCCTTACGATGCGACTATACCATCGGTATATAAGCTTATATAGGCTACACATGTCCACTTGTAACCTAAAAATCAATTTAGTGTATGACAAAAATTTTTTTATCTAGTAAAAGTAATAGTGCATTTCACGAACATAAGAAAAAATCATATGCCAGATAATACTTTTCTGATTATTTAATATTTATATTAATATATAAATTAATGTTGCGTCGTGAAGGCGCAACTACGAGAGCGTTTCCAGATACCCGTCTCACACCGGACCAGCAATGTTAGTCAATTTGCACGGAGAATTTTTCCCATCTCTTCCTTGTCGTCAGAGTTATAGACCTACTAGTCACAATGAATAAGGGCGGCAACACTAAACTAGGATACCGTTGCAGGCCGTCAGCAAAATACCGCTCACCGCGTTTCCGCAAATTAATGGGAGAACGTATGTTTTATTAAAGGATCCTGTGAAACTCGCGCGAGGTAGATGCGTGATAATAAAAATTGCGCGAATTGAAGCTATCATAGTATATTTGTTGAAATAAGATACAAATGTTGATGTATTTTGTGTAATGACATGTAATTAGTTGTGCTGGCTATTTCTAAAGGAGTGATGTTTATAAGCTAGTAATGTTTAATAAGACTCGAGAATTTACATGTCATAAGTCTGAAAGATGTAACTTCACTGTCTTTTTGGCGTCTTTAGAACTATCCGCGAAGACTGTAGTGAAATTAGGAAAAGGAATAAAAAGGGCGGAGTTGAAGTATGATCTAAGCATGGAAAGGAAAGGAATAGATGCCCATTGGTCAGGGATGGGTCAGGATAATTCGTTGGAATGTTTAAATATTCCATATGTGCCGTTTTGTTCTAGTAATCCTGTAGACTAGAGGGTGTCAATGAATATTTCAAGGCTAAACGCCAGACAACCCTTGGCTCGTCTCGCCTAGGCGTTTACTTTCACTATTTATTTATTGCCCGGCTCGACACATTATTGAAAATTAGGTACTTAACTAAAAATGGCTAAGCTCGGACAATTTTTATCTATGCATTTTCTTAGTGAGTATCCAACAAATTGGGATGATATTTTTAATATATGATACTTAGGAGAAAGTACTGTGAACAATTGACGAACGCACGTGTACGTCAACAATTAATAAGAATAAATAAAAATAATAAAGAAATTAGAATTTTTTAATGTGTTTTTCTAAGAAATTATTTTAGAATTCTACCAATCTATTTATTTGTTTAGTTGGAATTAGATTGAAAAGATATTGGAAAAGTTTTAAAATATTCAATCATTCGCTCGGTAATACTTACATCCCATAAGATTTCGATACATACTAAGTATTAGCGACCTTGATGGTGATTGCTGCATTCGAAGACCCACGGGTTAACGTTGACTCTACTTTGTTCTAAAATCCACGTTCCGTGATTTTGTTACGTGATGCCATTCCGCAATGTCTTTCCGCTTCGGGAGCTTTAGGCTTTTTAACTAGTAGAAGATGTGTGAGACCATATTTATGGATAGCTCCATTGTCCGACACCATCAACTTCGGACATAACGGATTAATAAGCACAAAAGTTCGTCCGAATATCAAACAATAAAAAATGGAAACCACAGTAGGACTTTTGTTACGCGTTCGTGATATTCGTATGAGTGTTAAAATAACGGTGATTATTCTAAAATCCGCATTCGCGAAGTAATCTAATCGAATTTTCGAGCGCAAAAATGAAATTTTTCGAAAAACGAACACCCACCCCTGTGCACGCCGACACGCGCACCAGTGTTCTTCTATCCTTCCCGTTTTCTCGCGTAAAAATCGATGATGAATCGAGCTATTCGATGATATATCGGAATCATCCGATCGCAAATGAATCTATTCCTCGATGATCCAGACTGAAAAAGAAGAAGAAAAGGAGAAAATAAGAGAAAAGAAGAAAAGATAGGCAAGACGTGCGCGCACGTACAATAATGAACTCGGAACGTGAGGTGAACATATTGAATACCGCTCGATGATACCTCGATGATCCCTGAAAAAGAAGAAGAGAAAGAGAAGAAATATGAGATAAAAAAGAGAACCGGAGAAAGAAAAAAAAAGAGTCGGAAAAAAAAAGAAAAAGAAAGCAGCTGAGACAGCAGCCTGCACAAAGGGCCACACCCATGAGACCAACCCATGGCTCCCACCCGAGACTTATAAATAATAATTAATAAGAGTAGATAAAAATAAATAAGAAAAATGACGAGCATAAATGAGATAGAAAAATTTTCTGTGCGTTTTTTTTTTAAATTATTTTAGAATTTTAGTATATTCAATCTATTCAAATATGATTAGCAATGTAAAATGTAAATACTTTAATGTTTAATAGGAATTAGATTAGAAAAATATTCTTAAAATATGCAACCATTCGTTCGCTAATATTTACATATCAGGATTTCGATATATAGAAAGTATTACCTATCCAGGTCTCACCACATGAAATTTGCTGCATCATTTTTGTACATCCGTACAAAAATCTAAATCAGTGTGTATTCAACATGATCAATTTTAAATCAATCGTATATTATAGTATATGTATATGATCTTTGTAATGTTGCTAAAAATATCCTATTGCTTAAATATTAATTAATCACTATATCAATATATTTCACATTGTACAAATGTTAATAATCTTATTTATTAATTATTCCTTTCCGAGTTCGCGATCCCATGAACTGAAACTAGCTGAAAATGAATAGGGAAAGAAAAAAGAATATGTATATTGCTTATACGAAATGTAAAATTCTGAATTAATTTAATCTAACTTTAAAAAAGTAAAAAAATCCTGGATACTGATCTAAATAAATTATTTTCTCTGAAAGAAATATTATATTAGTAACGCGTAGCAAAACTTGAAGAACTTGGCATACATCTCGTTCTGCTTGTTTCAGCTCCATGTGCATTTTTATTCAGTGCACTTTAATGATCCCCACAATTATCATATCTTATACGTTTCGTGACTATGCCTGTAAACATAATAGAAATAATAAATATATTACTTGTTAAAGGTAAAAATATGAATTTAAAAAGTGAAAAATGTATAAAACTCAATTTTAATAATAAAAATGCAAAATATCAAATAATCCTAGTCGCTTATGCTGGCGAGGTGGGACCTTGATACTTTCTTGTGTGCTCGTTTCAGCTTCCTGTGCACAATGATTCAATATACTTTCAGTAATCTGTTGACATATGAATATTCTATACATTTCGGAGCTATTATTTTAATATAAAACTCGATTATATTAAAATAAAATTACGAATTTAATTGAACTTTAGAAAAGAGAAAATATGCAAAATTTATCATTCAAGTTTAACATAAAACATTTTTAATACGAACGAATTTTGGAAAAGAAAATGTGCAAAATTTATGCCTCCATTTTAATAATAAAAATGCATGAAATATAAAAGAATCCTATTCGTGTACGTGTGGCAATGTGAGACCGAAAACGGAAAGTTACGTCGTTTCAGTCTTTCAAATTTATATTTCTACACTTTATCATAAGAGCATTTTGAGTGACAACATAGTAAAATTAAAATATGACTAAGTACCATTCTCGAAAGTTTTTGATGAATCTTCGAAAATAACTCAACAGACAATAGTTGCCTTGTTGAACTACAGTTTGTGGGAGCCTCTTCAGCATATAGCTTTTTCTTTGTTTCGTGCCCTAACTTAATCGATTATTACTCAAAAACTGATTCAACAAAATTTGATTCCATATTCTAAGATATGAAATAAAATACTAACAATCCTAACGTATTTGAAAAGTATAAACCGTATTTTTTTGGATAGAAACTGATTATTATCTTTCCGAGAGATAGAATCAGTATATTAATTACTGAAAATTCTGTAAGTTAAAAATTCATTAACTTATCATCTATGTCTACGGAATATGACTTTGAAAAAAGTCTCTTTGTTTTTTAGCACATACTTGACTCAACTTTTCTATTTCAAAAGCAATAACTTTATCGAGACTTCTCTTTTATCAATTCAAATTGATTTTCTTATAAGCGAGTATTTTTATTATTATAAAAAAATCATGAACCAATTTCACTTGTAATTCAGAAATTATTTATCTTCACTTGTAAATCAGAAATTATTATGTCTTCTTGGTCATTAGAACTCATGAATATCAATTCTTTATTATTTCCGCACAAGAAAAATATTTAAAAATGCATTAAAATATTCAAAATTTAAAATAATTATAAAAGCGTTTGAATAAAAAAACTCTATCTTGATCTAATAAATAAATCAAAAAATAAGAAACCATTCACAATAAATCTCCGAAGAAATTTATTCGTGGTCATTCAATCTTCTTCTACTAATAATTACAACCAATCACTCTTGCTGATTTGGACCATTCGTTCTCGACATGATTATGTTATCGGAGTGACTTAAAAATTCACTTATTACTTAAAAAGTTCTGCGATATCTCCAAAACACTCGTTCGCAATTTAGGTCGAAATTGAGTGGATAATTCATAGGTGGTTGAAAATGAGGTAGGTCAACATCGAAGTTGGATGAGTTCCTCCTCAGTAATACATTGACTCTAATTCGTGGTAGTTATTTATTAACGGACAGTCACTGAATTTACTTTGCGAAACTCTACTGTCTTTTATAAATATAGTCTGTACGACTGTTAAAATAAAAAAACACTTTGCGAACAAACACTAAATCCAAGGACTGCATTGTACGCAATCAATACAAAAACACTTGTTTAAATTACGAAACACAAACGAACACACACACTGATTTTACTTGGCGAAATTTTTATTTTACCGATACAAACACTCGATTACTTCATTGCTATGCATGCGATTGCAATAAAATTCTGAAAGAGAAAAATACAACAAAAATAATTAGTACCACTGTTATAATAAGAAACTGTATAAATTATTCAAGAAATGTGTGATATATGAGTATATTTCCTTTAACTCTTCGTTGATACTTCTAGGAAAGACATCCTAAGAGAGCTTTGATAATTACACGTCGGAATACTCATACAGGGAAGGAAGTTTAATTTTATTGACGTCACACGTACCCAAAGATCTTAAGTTCTAAAAATTTAAGTCTAAAAAAAAATTGTATGAATTATTCTAGAAATGTATGATATACAAAAATATTTCTTTTAACTCTTCAATGATACTTACAAGAAAAACATAAGTTTCTCGCATGTTACGATTTTTATAATGTTTAAGTGAATGTATTATTGTTTAAATATTATTATATTTAAGTATAATAATATTTGAACAATATAGTACTAGTTGTTTAAATAGTTGAACAATATAGTACTAGTTGTTTAAATAGTTGAAAAATTATCGAAAGTATTGATTTATAAGTTTACATGTTTAGAAAAAAAGAGTTTCGATGTGCACTCGTCGGAGTACAAAAGAAAATTATTTCGGTAATCGTCAAAATTAATAAAAAGCGTGTATATGTTTATATTACACAAGCCTGACAACCTCGAGATGAAAATTTTTAAGTATTAGAATTTTAAATTAAAATTATTTTAAGTTTCTCGCGCGTTACAATCTTTGTAACGTTTAACTAAATGTATTATTTAAATATTAGTTTACTGTATTTCGTGTACATTAAAGATTGTTTAAATAATTATAAATTATTATAATTTGACCGTATAGATAAAATGATTATCGATGATTATTTATCGGAATGCAAAAGAAAAGAGATGCAATAACTATTAGAGTCAATCAAAATTTAAAATGACGAATCTAGGTGCTTATCATTTTGCTGAACGTTTCTTGTGTCAATTTTACGTTTTTAAAATATAAAATATAAAAAGAATTTTTCTAAAATTTAATAATATCTCAGAACTAAAATTCATTCGCATGAATGACTGAATGTGTATTTCCTTATTGTTACCATAAACTCATACACTAAAGCTCATTAAAATGCTTGATAAGTTACCGTGGTTTCTCCGTGTGAACATTGCAAAGTGCATTTTATTACATTTAAAATGGATCAAGAAATCTGAGTATCAATTTACACAGGCAGGTAAGGAAGATATCGTCTATTTCACTGGAATAAACCATATACCACTCTCTCATTTATATGAAAATCAGTAGAGGTAATATCAGCTTCTTCTCTTTCGCCGCAAAGTACAATGAGCGCCACTATACGAAACTTTTTTTTACGAAAAATGTTGAAAACAGCGTTTATGCCAACAGAGAGTTCAGACATAATTCTTGAACGATTTTAATGTACAAAGTCTCATTTTAAAGATGAAGATTTAAGGGAGAACATGGATTTCTCAGATTTTTGGAAAAGCTTTATTTTTATACATAAACTATTCTCGGAAAAACACCATTTTTTGACAAGATTTAAAAAAAAAAAATAAAGCTTTTTTAAAAGTTCGAAAAAACAAGTCTTCGTTCGAAACTTCATTTTTAAAATGTGACCTTGTTCATCAAAATCAGCCAGGAATTATACTTAGAATCATTGTTGGCTTAAACCATTATAAAAAAAGGAATGATGAACAGCCTTAATCTTTTGACGGGCAGTTTTCAATGACATCAAGTGATTGGTTATCTTTTACTTTATTCGCAACGTTATTGATTTACAATATTCTCAAGTAATCATTAAATGTTCTTCTACTTGTGAATCACATCAAATAAATATTAAAGTATTTACATCTCATTCAGTTAGTTTCTTATTTAACTGTAATAAAGATAACGTAATAAGTATTCAACTTTTTACCGCCAAATTGAAGACTCCATCTTAGATTTTGATTGGTTGTCATTTATTAACTTGAAACAAGTTCGCAGAAATTTCATTGTAAAGATGAAGAAACATTTTCTTCCGTTTATCGTTCATTTACTTTGTGGGAATTCGTTAAAATGGTATAATGAAGTTATTTATTCGGAAATAATTTTGTTTTAATGAAGGATATGAATCTCTTCTGTACTCAAAAGAAATTGTACTGAATATACGAAGAAGACAATGCGCATGTTACGGCGAATGTAAAATTGTAAAATCCAACCTTACCTGATCATCGTGACAGACGTCAAGTGCGGTTCTACTTCGTACTCTGTTAAAACTCGAATGATTCGTTTGTTTGGGAAGGGAAATTCAAAACAGACAATGGCGAATCGTAAAAAGATCGATAGATCTTCACGATCGGTATCAAAAAATACAAGACAGCTTACTACAGATACAATGTTTTCATCATCTTCGTCCTCCGACGAAGCTGATCAGCTGTCTACAAGACGTGATAGAATTTTAATTCAGGATCATCTTAGTAGAAATCGAGTAATTGAAAATGATCAACAGACAGGTTAGATTCATTTACATTTACGCGCGGTATCATCCTAATGTAATTCAATCTTATCAATTATCATCTTATTGTAGGTCAAGATGTTTCACGTCGTGAAGAAAATCCATTTAGCTTTAAACACTTTTTGAGAAATGAATCTCAGACAAATTATTATAAAACTGGTGCAAGGCCAAAGATTTATTCTTCCTCTGCAACGAGTCCAAATAATCTCGAAAAAGATAATGGAGTTTATTCTCGAAATCCAACTGAATTACCAGATTTCGTACAAGATCATTTAGTCATAGAACAATGCTACTTAAATCATGTATCAGATCAACAAAGTATACCTGATGTAGACAATCTTCCAGATTTTGCATTAAATAGCGTAGAGCAAAGGCAATCACGGCATAGAAATGATTCAAAAAAGACTCAGTCACAACTTTTGCCTGATATTCCCTTTGATCTTACTGGTTCAATAGATAAAGCTATACTTCATGAGGATTATTTTCTTTCAAACGTAACATGTTCAAATAACATAAATTTACCTATATTTGATACGGTTGATAATATTATTGACACTTTAGAGTCAGCTTCAGATTCAGGAGGTGAGATTTTATATTTTTTATATTTTTACAAATATTATATTATATATAACAGAAAATTTATATACTGCTCTCTTTATTTAAGTTTATTATATTGACTTATTTTTTTATTATTAGAACCAGAAATTAGTAATAATGTCGTTACAAGAGATTGTACACCAACAAATGATTCAAGTGTACCCAAATTATTGCCAGATTTCTTAAATGATGGACCAATTCATAGTAGAACAAATCTTTCCAATGATATTGGATCTAATTCGCAATCTAATATGGTAGAGTCAACAGAACGAAGGGTATGTATTTTATTATTATAAAATTGTAAAAACGTAATAAATACGTGTATATACAGGAGCTGCTCTTTCACAGCTTTTATTAGAGAATGATAGGTTGAGGCAAGAATTGGACTCAGCTCGCAGAAAAATTAATGAAAAATCAATTAGGCAAGTTGTTTTTTATTCTCATCTTATATCTTGAAAATCATTTACACTTACTGACATTAAAGTGTCTTATTACAGAATTCAAATGTTGGAAGCGGAACTTGCTTCTAGAAAAGAAGTAGATTATGAAGAAACTGCACATCTTGAAAAAGCAGTGGAACAAGTTGAAGATAATTTAAAACGCAGTACGGTAAATACAAATTTAAATGATCTTCAATTTAGATTGCATTCAATTATTTCTGAAAGATGAAGTGTTATTGATTATTTTTTTGTTTCACAGAAAAGAGCACTTAGTGCAGAAAATACTGTAACATCATTAAAAAAAGAAATTAAAGCATTAACGGTTAGTATAAATTTGGAATGTATTCAATATACAAAAATTATATCAATCAAATTGTAACCCTAATTTAGACAGAACTATCGCAACTACGATTGGAAAATAGGGAACTTAGATCTGCCGTTGCTACTACAGATAAGAATGAAGGCGGTATGACCTCAGAGAACGTGGATAAAACCGTGCGAAGACTCGCTGGTGAATTAAGAACTGCTGCTTCAACAGCTGAAATTTCACTCAGGTAATAATTTGTTCTAATATAAAATAAAAAAAACATATATATATTAAGGTATATGCATGTACATATAATTTTTTTCATTTTAAATGTATATATTTTGACATAGACAATTGATGTCTGGAGTGGAGAATCTAAGGGTACTTGCCTCTACCCTTGAAAATGTAGACAGAATAGAAGATACGACCAAAGATTTCTTACACGATTTGGATGAAAATAATGCTGCTGGTCCTGCACTCTGAACGATCCCTATGCATTCACATTTCCATAATACAAATCTATCATACCTCTTTTTTATATTCAAACCTCAACCAACGCTAAGTTCCTCGTGCTCTCGCAATAGTGCCGAGCATATATGCGCCGATTGATAATTTAGACTCGATTGTGTAATATGTTATTTATGACGTGTTTGTTGTACTTTTGTATTAGTTAAGAATAGATTCTAAAATGCATCTAACTTCGACACCCAGAGGTACAGACGTACGACGAGTAATATTCTGTTTAATATTTCTCATTAATCTTTGAATCGTATAGTTAACAACTATTACAAAGAGGATATATTTTAAAAGCTATATCCTTGATATACAGACTACAGTTAAATAATTTCCACTAGGTGTTAATTAAGGGATAAACAAACAGGTATTATATTTTTCATATACATATTTTTGAGTACGACCAAAATGACAGTATAACGTACGTACCTCATCGATACATACATTGAATCATGCAACGCAACTTTTATGAATATTGTTTAATAAATACACGTTAATCCAAGAGGATTTCAGTAACTATTATGCTAACAAATACAGCATCATATCATTGTGCAATTACTTTCAATTTAAGTTAAAAGAAAATATAGTAAACTACTGGAATCCTAAGAGCGATGCGTGTATTGCACCTCTGCAGCCTTACAACTTTGCAAAATCATTTTTTACACTAAAGGCAGATGATTTTATTTTGACAATAAAAAAAAAAAAAGACAAAGTGCATATATTACACAAATTTGGATACCAATAAACAGAATTATATCTTAAGTAAATTATTATCATATTATGGCAGTGTTCGTTGTATAAAATGCTATGAATTATCACATAACGTTTCGAAAAATAGTTCACGATTCAACAAAACGCAGTTTCGAAGGAATAGGCAAGTTCTTACTTACAAAACGACAAACAAAACGTAAGTATTGGTATACGTAAGTATGAATGATTCTTAATATATTTTACTATTACTGAAGTCCTTCAAATATGCTAAGTAAATCAGTTTGCGTTTCAGTATGACTTGTTTGCGCATTTAGCCATGAACGACAAGCACCCATTGAGATGTTGCAACCTGTTTCACAAATTAGCGACTTAGTTTGAGTTTCAGCAGAAACCGTTGTATCGTCCAATTGCGTCCAAGCAGTTTGTGTTTGAATATTAGTTAATACTAGATCGGATGATATCATTTCATCAGAAGTTTGAGTGTAAGTATTGTTATAGAACAATTGTTCCATATTATCAAAATTATCTGTTGTTTGAGTTTCAATGGTAGAACTCAAAGCAAAAGTTCTAGATAAAGCGTCAGAGTCAAAAAACGTCTGAGAATATCCTTGTTCAGTTTGAGTCTCTATACTACTGAATTTGTCATGGAACGTTTTTTCAGTTAACATTGGATCTGACCTTGATATATTATTTGTAGAGGAAAACGAATATTCTTGAACAGTGGAATCTTCTGTATAAGGTAATGTCATTAATGCTACGGTGCTCTTAGGTAAGCATTGTATCAGTGAACTACTACTATGACTGTAAAAGGTTTCTAAATCTGTTTGAGAAACATTATCATGTAATGCTTCAAACATATCTTTCTCCGGTATCGTTTGTGTATCAGAATTGTTTTTTTCTTCCCAAAAGTCTTGTAAGCCTACATCATGTCTTAATGGCAAAGGACTAGCAGGAAATAAATTGGAAGAAGTGAAATTATCTTCCATAATGGTATCTTCTTTGAGTAGTGAAGATTCTGGTTTTTTCAATATTGAATTACTCTTTCTACGTTTTCTAACTTTCAGGGGTTCCTTTCCAATGAATTTAGTATCTGGAGTTTGAGTCTCCATTGATCTACCACCATGTTTTTGATCTTGTATTCTGATCGTTTGCGTTTGTTTAGATACTCTTCGCTTTCCACTGGTTCCATTATTATTGGTTACCTGTTTCAATGGACTTGATGCTCTTCTATATTTCTTACACTCATCGGTTTGTACACCGATATTAACAGTGATCTTTTCAGTTACATTAACATTAGAATTATTTCCTTTGTTATTATTCTGACTTGGTAAAATATTAACGGGCTTATTTACCGTAGATATGACAGTAGGAGACAAAGAAATATTACGGGCCATTTTTGAATTGGTTCGTCTGAAAATAAGCATTGTAATTGCGCATGTCTGTAAATTATATACATTAAATTATCTTCAAAATTAAAGACTATTACTTTCCTACGAATTGACCTTACCTTAAAGAACTCTTATATTTATTGTCTATAGTATGCAAAGATCTTTTAGCATGGGTAAGAAGTGCCTCGTAAGTGCTGTAAGTTTTCGAGCAATAACAGGAAAATTCTATACCACATATCCTCATGTGTCCCTCCTTCGCAGCTTCGGTCGAAAAACTTTTAGCACAACGTGTACACGCGAAAGTCTTCTCTGCATGCACCTTCAGATAATGCTGCATCAAAGGAGTAAAATGGTTGCATCGATTTCTTGATAATCTACTCACACTAACCAACCTGCTTCAGATATTTCATTGTCGTAAAATATCTTTCCGATTCTGGCGCATAAACACAAGTTTCTACCGGGCAGTGATAATGAACGTTTTCCTTTATGGTCTTTCCTAATTTTTTTCTTTGATGTACCTTCAAGTTGTGCAGTCGATATCGTGGCTCGTTTCGGAATAATAAACCGCATTGCTCACAGCATATGCTATTTTTTATAACACTTAATTCCTCTGCCGAAGGGCAGACCATTTCACAGTACGTCGATCGGTTCTTGGATACTCGCGTTTCCTCCATTAGAGGTTATACGCATCTCTTCTATGCACGGAGAGTTAATAGAAAGAGAAAGAGAGAGAGAAAGACCAATAAGAATGAAGATTAGATGAAAGACAGAAGAAAGAGAGAGAGAGAGAGAGAGAGAGAGAGAGAGAGAGAAAGAGAAACTTAAATGACAGAATTGCACCCTGTCAAATCCGCGCCGGTATACGTAGATAGTAGCCGGTTAATTCGTTGTCTTCTCTTTACGATTGTCGAAAATCATTATTCATCTTCCCCGTCTACTCATGTCAATCCTCGTTTTTCTATTCACTATATCTGTATATCCATAATAACGCCGGGCTCATCTCATCGATCAAACAAGGAATACCTTTTATTTTCTTTGTTACATAATAATTCTTTTTGATAAGTATTTTTCAAAACAACATAATATAATATTCTACATAATTATATACAAATATAAAACTTTAAATTTGAATTATCTACATACCTTTTATAAATATCAAGTAACATGTGCACAGAACAACTGAACAAGTGTGATCAATATGACACCCTGCTGCACCTTTTTATCGTTATAACATATATATTTGAACAATATTACATTGTCTATCCTATGTAGTGTCACATTAGAAATAAGATCGATCAGTTGTCTTCTTTTTTTTTTGTTTTTTTTTAAATTTATTTAAACGAACGAGATATATTAATTAATTCATTTGTTCGAATGAATAAAGTTGTGTTAGCAGTTAAATTATGCATGTAATGTTCCGTTCGAGCCAAGGCTAAACGTTCGTTTGTAGCTTAAAAAACGTTTAGAGTATGCAGAAAAGAGAAAAAGAAAGAAAGAGACAGAATGAGAGAGAAAATAGAGAGAGAAAGAGGAGAAGGGATGGTAGGGGAGAAGACAAATTTATCGAAAAAAAAATCAACCTTTCAAGGTGGCGCACACGAGAACGCGAGCTAGCGCGTACTGCTAAAAAGCTCCCACGGCGCACGTGCTCGTTCCCCGCGAGCGGCGTTGCATTCGCGTGAGATCGTAGCGAGTTAGTCGCGTCAGTTCGTCGCTTGCGGTGAGGTCATATTCGTTCGATGCTTCTTTCGAAATTTATTCTGTTGCGTGTACGAGTCTCAAGTTCATTTCTCACATTAAAAGAACGATAGAGATGATCAAAGTACACAAATTGGACGACGAGTAGTGTCTTCTGAAATTGTCTTGAAAAAACTTTGAGAATTTGTCAAGAGAGAGAGAGAGAGAGAAAGAGTAAGAGTATATATACTTCTCATCGATCGTGCCTTCGGTATACTTTTAAGTTTATTCATTTTTTCTTACGTTACGTGACACATTGTATGCGATTCCGCATATCGTTATTATTCTTTAACGGTTGCTTCTCGAATCTACGACAAGACAACGTCGTAGTAACGCGACATTAATTGAAATCGTTTGAAAGAGCTGAGAGAGACGATCAAGTCGAGTGCATCGACCCGAACCGAGTTATTGATTTTCGCCGTCAAGTAGCACACACTTGTACCGCTTTATTCTACTAGCTGTTGTAATTTTTATTTCTTCGGTTTTCTTTTTTTCTTTCTTTCTTTATTTCTTTTCTTTTCTTTTTTTTTCTTTTTTTTTTCATAGAAACGTATGTTTTCTCGATGTTTCTTGTATTTTCTGGCTAAGCATTTTTGAAAAATTGTACTTGGGAACAAGTTCAGTTTGGTTACTAACCTACGTTAACTCGATACCTATCGGCCTAGTTCATCGAGCTTTCGAAAGCTGGGACACACGACGCAAGCTCCTTTGCATTCTCTTCGGGAATAAAATAACTATCGTTTTTTCGTTGTCAATAAACATATCACGATGGAATTTAGTTCGATTATGAAATTCATAGTAGTGGAACAGTATGTTAGTTTTATTTAATTAAAAGTTTCTTTTCTATGTACAAATTTAACTTTCATTGTAATAATTTCCGTCATCATTTTTCATGTCAGGTATGGGAAATTGATGTTTAACGATTTTTATTGTCCTCATTCGAAAGAAAACTCGTGTGGCTTTAATAAAATTGAGATAAAATCACCGATCGTCGAGATATTCCGTTCTTTTTTTCATTGTTCATGACATTCGATTCAAATCGATTATAATGTCGTAGGCATGGGTGGGAGAGGGAAAAGGAATAGAACCAGGATGAATAATTACAAATTGGCTAGTACTGACTGGTACTCACCATATACTTGCTTATATATACATTTGCGTATAATTATTTCCGTGTAGTTATAATCTGAATGATCATTTAAAGGATATGATCGTGTAGTTTGATTATAAATGATTTGAAAAAAAAAATATTGAATATATTTTTTTTATTATTTAATATAATATAATTATTATATATATTATATAATAATTACTATATTATATTAATACTATTAATATATTATAATTATTTTTATAATTATGTTCTTCGTTGACCTATTAAAGATTTTTTTTTTTTTTTTTTTTTTTTTTTAAAGATGTTTATGAGAATTAAATAAAGATAATTATTATCATTATTATTTTCTTTTTTTTTTATTTAATTATTATATCACGAAATTCGAAAAGAACAAAAGGAGATCGTGTTTTGTCCTTTATCTAAAGTCTATTTAAATAAACAGGATAATGAGTTAATGGTGTAATATCGTTCGAGTGTGTAAATATTTCATGAACTAGTTTGATGAGCTTCTTCCTTGCTGATCGATACTCACAACATCGAACAACACATTCGAGTCTTCTTGTAACCACCCATCGAACGCAAACCGTTTTCATTCTAGCTTTCATCGAGTTTATTGCTCGAATACGTACTTAGGAATAGCACAAGGACACATACAGAAGAGTCTCTCGAGGTCACAGAATATTCGTTTCTCACAACATATTTTACATCTAGATATATGTATGTACATATATATCGTTTAAGTATATCTTCGACCTTCGCGTGACTAGAAATTGCGTAGAGATGGCGAACGAACAAGTATAGAACTTGGGGCACTCAGAGCACTGTTTATTCTAAATACTATACATTGTATATATCTATGTGTATACAGTAAAGGAGAGAGAATGGAATTAAAATATTCGTACAATTGGAATCTGGAAATACATTCTTATTATACGAATACTTAAGTCTCCCCTTCACTATATATGTATATATAAATTAATTGTCATTGTTTCTCATTCCAACAGAAAAAAAGGGAAATCAAAAAGAACAA
The DNA here is from genome assembly GCF_910589235.1 of Vespa crabro. NCBI lineage: Eukaryota > Metazoa > Arthropoda > Insecta > Hymenoptera > Vespidae > Vespa > Vespa crabro. Next base: position 5,956,745 of record NC_060957.1, read on the forward strand.
AAAAAAAAAGGAAAGGAAAACAGGGAGGACATATGAAGAAGGTACGGTTGATAATATCATGAGTAATTAATATTTTGAGTAAAAACTAAAAAATTAAATTGAAATTATCTCGATCGGACAATAGTCGTTCTTTTTTATCGACGGATACATTTTTCAATCTTCTTTATACGTGTGTATATATATATGTGTGTGTGTATACATGTATGTATAATATATACACATACACACATTGACACTTATGATCGTTCTTTATTCTCCTCACGATACGTTTTGAATATTCTTAAGAGGGATAGAAGGAAGGAGAAGACGAACTCTAGAAGAAACGATTTATTGTAAGGAAACGAGAAAACTTTGTGACGTAGAAATGAAAGATACGAGTAGTACGAAGTACGAACAGTTCTTCGACGACGCAACTTTGGAGATACCACCAGACAAGGAGCCAAAGGAGCAGCAGCATAATGTGGATTTAAACGAAGAGGTAAGACATGAGGAAAATGTGAGTTGTCGATAAGTGCAGAAATGATGACCTAATTAATTTTGCGATTGAAATATATCTTATGAAATTCGCTTAAAAAAAAAAATAATAATAATAAATAAAGAAATAAAGTATCGGTTTTCGATGGTGTTATAAGATGGTGTATGCGCGCTTCCATACGTATATGTATAAATATTACAAGTGTCAGTTAAAAATTTAATAGATTCAAAGCATGAGTCTTCGAACGTATCGATCGAATGTCTCCATGCTCGGCTTACTTCGGCTTTCTGCCAGAAACGTGACCCACCTCAGGCTCTTTACTTTTATCTTGGCTTTTTTTTTTTTTTTTTTTTTTTTTTTTTTTTTTTTTTTTTTTTTTTTCTACGTCTCTCTTTATATGCTTACGTTATCGAACTCGTTCGATGATATGAAACAATCGTTTGTCAATAACGTTAAAAGCATTGTTAGAAGGTGCACTCAAGAGAAAACTTCGATATTCTCGAGCAATGAGCCAATAAAAAATTGGCTTCCTTAGCAAAAAAAGTTTCCATAGCCTTGGTAAAACGGGTGTGTTCACTACGAGGCATCAAATTACAAACTTTTCTTTAAGTATATTCTGGATGTTAATAATACTTATATAGGTACTACGTGTAGTTAAACAAATGACAGATTAAATTGACCTGTAAACTGCAAAATACTTGAATCGAATAAGAATGTGCATGTGTCTTTTTTTTCTTCTCTATTAAAATATATGTATACATATATATATAATGAAACTAAGTATGTAAACATCTCTTTATATATAACTATATATATATATTCGTTGCATATATATATTGCATGTTTTCTTTATCGAGATGATTCATAGAACTTTTCAAGGTATTCAATACAAAACTTGAAGAGTCTTAAATTAGATAAACAGGAAATTTATGGTCAATTCATATCGTGATAAATTCTAGTACAATTTCTACCGTACATATGTACGATAAGAATTCATCAAGAGGTTAGGATTAAGACGAATTAAAACTATTATTTTTTAAGATTTCTTAGTAATTGTTCTTGTATAGTTGTTTCTCTATAATCATTTGTTTATTTATTTATTTTGAAATATCCATTTAGAACGAAATTAAAAAATTATTCAATAATAGAATGTTGGAGGAAGAAATTGATTGTTTAGAATGCGACAAGTTAATTTTTATAGGGTCATGTCATACACACATACACACATAATTACATATCGTAAATTGTTACACACTGTTAAAACACATAGAAATGTCTAATTACGTATAAACTGGTTCACGTTTCTCTCACCTGTCTATTTATCATCATTATCATAATATATAATTACTCCTATGCATACTCGTTTTTTTATATACGATAGACGAGAAAACAATATCGAAAAACAGTATAAACACTGCTTCGTTTCTCTCAGTACCATTTTTTTTCTTCACTTAACGCGCGCAAGTCTCGATATGGGACAAACGAAATTTTCAGAAAAGCGCCATTTCAGCAATTAAATGTTTTTAGCTTCAAAAATGTATTATTCTTTCGTAAAGTGATAACTATGTAACAATTAGGGTAACAAAATTTTCACTTATGAAAGTGACCACAATATAGTTCGTATGGCTTTGAAAAGATAACCGCGTTAAAACTATGCGTCATTCTCTTTGCAGGTTAGAGAATCCTTACATGCAAGTGTCATATATTGTATTAACAAATAGGGAAAACATTTAAATAGTCATGTATACATATATATATATTAGTAAAGTAAATAAAATCATGTTCATTTAATATGATATAAATAATTTTAACTGTGTATGTTATATTAAAGGATAAAGATCAAGATACCAAAATGTGGTTAACGACAGCTGAAGCAGCTAGCCTTGGTGCAGAAGAGGTAGCAGCTAGATTGCACGTCGATGTAAGGACAGGACTTTGGTGGCAAGAAGCTGATCAAAGGAGGCAATTAGTTGGTTTTAATGAACTTACTGTTAAGGAAGAGGAACCTACATGGAAAAAATATATCGAACAAGTATATTTGCATTCTTTCACATTGTTTATTATATTTTTTATAATTTCAAGAACAATTTTTTAAATTTCTATGAGTATATATGCTCATTTGTTTATGTGTTTTTTTTTGCAGTTTAAAAATCCATTGATTCTTTTATTGCTTGCATCTGCCTTGGTCAGTGTTTGTATGAAGCAATTTGATGATGCTGTCAGTATTACAGTGGTAAATATCAAATTTATAAACAAAATATGTATTTCTGTTAAAAAGCATGTTGATATTTTATTATATTTTCCTTTTAGGCTATTATAATAGTCGTAACTGTTGCATTTGTACAAGAATATCGTTCTGAAAAATCTTTGGAAGAATTAAATAAACTAGTACCTCCTACTTGTCACTGGTAAATAATAAAGTATCTAATAAAAACCAAAATTAATAGATTCTTCTCATATCTTATCTTTTCAATTGTTTTCATTTTCAGTTTACGGGAGGGGCAAATAGAAACATTTCTTGCTCGTAAGTTAGTTCCTGGAGATGTAGTCTATTTAAATATTGGTGATAGAGTACCTGCAGATATCAGAATATTTGAAGCTATAGATTTGGCTATCGATGAAAGCAGTTTCACTGGAGAAACTGAGCCAGCTCAAAAATCAACAGCTCCTTTGCTTAAAACAAATGGATTAACTTCAAAGAAAAATATTGCTTTCATGGGAACGTTAGTACGTTGTGGAAATGGAAAAGTAAGTGGAAGGACTTAAAAATAAATTATTATTTAGATTTTAAAGTGTATTCTATTATTAATTATACATCTTATATCTTAGGGGATAGTAGTAAATACAGGAGAAAAGAGTGAGTTTGGGGAAGTGTTCGCAATGATGCAAGCGGAAGAAGCACCGAAAACTCCATTGCAAAGGAGTATGGACATTTTGGGTACACAATTATCATTCTACTCATTCTGCATCATTGGTATTATTATGCTTCTTGGCTGGATCCAAGGAAAGGCAGTATTAGAAATGTTTACAATTAGCGTCAGTTTAGCAGTAGCAGCTATACCCGAAGGCTTACCTATTGTTGTTACTGTAACACTCGCGTTAGGTGTTATGAGAATGGCAAAGAGGAAAGCTATTGTTAAAAAATTACCGACTGTTGAAACACTTGGTAAGATCGTTTATTTTTAATTTATTATGTTTGTTCAGTCATATTTCTGATGCCATTATCTCTTTAACTATGGGTGTTTATTTTATTTCATTATACAGGATGCGTAAATGTGATATGCTCGGATAAAACTGGTACCATCACCAAAAATGAGATGACTGCTACGATTCTTGTAACATCAGAGGGATATATAGCTGATATTACTGGAGCTGGTTATAACGATAAAGGTGAAGTGCTGATAAGGAAGTGCGACAATGCTGAACTTGCACGTACTGCAATTAGTCATATGTTGGAAGTAGGATGCGCGTGTAATAATGCCGTAATACAAAATGACACTTTACTTGGCCAGCCAACTGAAGGTGCTTTATTAGCTTTGTCAATGAAATTTGGAATGTATGGTTGTGCTGAAAAGTATTTGCGCCTCCAAGAATATCCATTTTCTTCTGAACAAAAGATGATGGCTGTTAAATGTGCACCAAAATATGATGAAGTAAGCACAAATCTTCAAAATCATAATTGTTTGTTTTCGATCTGCAATTTCAATTTCTGAATTTTCATATTTTAGAATAAGCAGGAAATATATTTTGTAAAAGGAGCTATGGAAAAAATTTTGCCACAATGCACAAAATATTATGCAAATGGTCAGGAATTTCCTTTGAATCAAAAGAAAGATCAAGAATTTTTAACAGAGGCCTATGATATTGGTCAACAAGGGCTGAGAGGTGCTGTTTAATAAGTATGACAATACAGGATATCGAGATTTCTTTCTTGCTATTGCTCATATACTGTCATATGTATGTTTTTAGTAATCGGTCTTGCGCGTGGTTCTTCCCTACAAGATCTTGTCTATGTTGGACTTGTGGGTATATGTGATCCACCGAGACCACATGTTCGTGAATCAATTGCAACTCTGATGAACAGTGGTGTAAAGGTTAAGATGGTTACGGGTGATGCTAAAGAAACTGCAGTTGCTATTGGTATACTTTTTTATAACAAGATCTTCTTTTTATAGTTTAATTGTTTTTTAAATAACTTTTTTATGATATTATTACAGCGAGTATGATTGGTTTAGACACCCTTCATTCACGTCTGATGTCTGGTGATGAGATCGATTCAATGTCTGAGCATCAGTTAGAACAATTAATAGAAAACGTTAGTGTCTTTTATCGAGTTACACCTAAACATAAATTATGTATTGTAAAGGCATTACAACGAGAAGGCAATATTGTCGGTATGACAGGAGATGGTGTAAACGATGGAGTAGCTTTAAAAAAGGCTGACATAGGTATAGCTATGGGCAAGAATGGCACTGATGTTTGTAAAGAAGCAGCTGATATGATATTGGTTGATGATGATTTTGGAACGATTATGTAAGAATAAACATTAATTTTTCTCATTATCATTATCATTTATCATTTAATACACGCAATTCATTTTAGTGCTGCAATTGAAGAAGGTAAAGGTATCTTCCACAATATTCGTAACTTTGTACGATTTCAACTGAGCACCAGCATAGCAGCACTATCTTTAATTGCTCTTGCTACATTAATGGGTGTACCAAATCCATTAAATGCAATGCAAATACTTTGGATTAATATTATTATGGATGGTCCACCTGCGCAAAGGTTTGAGAACATTAGATATGAATTTAATCTCTATTAGTTCTACATAATTGATTTATTTTAAATATCATTTATTTTACAGTTTGGGAGTAGAACCTGTTGATAAAGATGTTTTAAAACAAAAACCACGAAATATTAAAGAACCTATGATTACAAAACATCTTATAATAAACGTATTATTATCTGCTTTTATTATCATTGCGGGTACAGCATGGGTATATAAGAGAGAGGTAAGAAATATTACTTCTATTAAAAATATGTAAATTTACTACATCATTTCTGCATTTTTCATGTATATTAGATGACATCAGATGGTCATACTGCAAGAGATACAACAATGACATTCACTTGCTTTGTTTTCTTTGATATGTTCAACGCGTTAAGTTGCAGGTCACAGGTAAATATTTTTCATTATGAATTAAAGTTCTTTGAAGAAGTTTATTTTGTGTTATTTTATTTTAATTATTATTTTCTAGAAAAAATCTATTTTTACCATTGGATTATGGAGTAACAAAATGTTCTTAGTAGCAGTAACATTATCGGTAATAGGACAAATGTTAGTTATTTATTTTCCTCCATTGCAAAGAGTTTTTCAAACAGAAGCATTAACTGCAAATGGTATGTAAAGAATATATGTAAATATAAAATGTATAGATGTAAAGAAAGATAGGTGCTGATAAATACTATTTCATCTCATTTCAGATATTTTATTCTTAGTTGCATTGACATCGAGTGTGTTTGTGATTAGTGAAATTAAAAAGTTTCTGGAAAGGTTACTTCAAAGGCGACGTGCTGGTGGACAATACTACATTAAATCAGAGATGGACTTTGTATGACAGTTACAGTCTGCCGAGGATAAGGCGAACAAAGATCACGTGGAGTGAATATATTAAAATAATTCGACTAAAGCGATTGGTCGTTCATCTACTAACTTTTTTCCACTACATTTTCAATTGTCCTTGCATATTTGCAATTTACACGCACACTTCTTAAAAAAGATATTGTGCCGTTTTCATAGTCTATGACTGCATTTTTTTACTGTTTATAAAATTTTGGATTCAATTTCATAAATTTTTATCCGCACATAGATGATGAGAGTCTTTGTTATAAGTACAGAGACCATAAATGAATTAGATCATTTCACTTCTTGTCTTGAATAATTATGATTGTACATGTGGTAGATATTAATAATCTCTGCACATTCCATGCACTTCAAATATTATACCATTACCCTTTTAATATCGTGTATGGTTATTAATTGCACGTATCTTTTTCCACGAGATAATACTCCCGTGTGTGTCATCTTCTTTAAGCAACGATTCCGATATTTCATCAGATTTGAGAAAAGAAATTCTCTAGTAAGGCACATTAATCTTATGGATATATCCTGATTTATTAAGAATCATACAAGAGTGTCTACTATCAACAAAAAATTGTAGGTAAATAATTGTTCTATGAAAGAAAGTCAAACACATTTACAAATTTATACATTTATTATTATATTTAAGAATATAGATAATTATAGGTGGAAAATAAATGATCTGGTAATGTTCCTTGATTCCATAGTGAACAATGCAGCATTCTTGCAACAACGGGAAAAAAAGTTTTTATCGTATTACAATAGATTAATCAAAAATGAAAAATATTCGATCTATTTAGACGTTGTTTTCTTTGATGCTAAGCAATAAAGATTACAGAAATAAATAATTTTTCTTTCTCATTGTTGCAAGATTAATTGTGTACAAATATACCTCTATTTACATGATAGTCAATCAATTCGTATAAATATTCATTGTTGTTATTATATGCTTAATGATAATGCTTTAATTAGAAAAGAATTTCTGAGAAAGAAACAGTATAACGCAAATATCGAATTTTAACTTATACACATTATATGCATTGACATGGAGCACTGTTAAAAAATAATTATTCTGTTAGAATTAATGTATACCTTCGAGAATAGTGTACGTTCGATATTCATACAAATCAGAACCTCCATAGCCGTATAAAAGTTTACCTTTTCCGTTCTCATCATAATACGGATAACGATATTTTGGCCTAAGAAAAAGAAACAAAAAAAAAGTAATTAAAACGCATTTAGTGAAAAAAAGAAATCTCATTCTCATAAATAGACATTATTTGTATTTAAAAACGTAATTATTTGTGAAAGTGTATAGATAAGTTATTAATTCGTAATCGATGTTGTTATAATGTTTTTAATTGTTTTTCATATAAACATGTTTATTAATTAATTAATCGATATAAAATATTTATTGTATATACATATACGTGTATTAACATTTTAAAGGAAAACTATATAATAACTTGTCTACACTACTTTCATATTAAATATCCCCTTTAAACGATATAACACTATAATTTCTTTATAATGATTTTATATAAAGACTTATTGAGCATGATCTTGAAATGTTTCCGATATATTTTACCGTTCAAAATATTGGAAATTCGGTGCCTTTGGTTGCGCTATCGTGGCCTTGTTTTCGGCAATTAGTCCGAGAAGTACAGTAACGATCATTAATAATATAATTTTAGTCATCATCTGTACACATAAGTCGATGATACGATATGATTTTACGTTATAAAAATTGTTTTTTTATATTCTTTTGGATAATTGTACTTACCATATGTCTCGCCATTATATTTAGTTGGAGCTTCTCTCGTTTAACTTAATATGTAACAATTTTAACGTGAGTTAATTACACACTGTAAATAATGGTAAGAAACAAATCAAAATAGCACATCATAGATGTGTATTCGACGTGTGTCTGGTTCATCAATGTCTACCTTTATTGCCTTTACCTTGCTTGTTTCCCCACTCATTTGTCCTCCTTCTCTAAGCAAACTCAAAGTGAAAGTAAGAAGTATGTCGTACTTTACTCATATCGCAATCACATGATATATAAAAGTTAATCTTAGTCACATCGTCAATGTTATGAATCGTAACATTTTTAATGAGATGCGCTTTTTCAACTTTATCAAAGTAAACTATTAATCCTAATATGTTTCGTTAATTATTTAACGTACATTTCCTTAATAATTATATTATTTACGTAAATGGGTCATAAATCGGAAGGAAATAACTGAATATTTATTTTGTTTGAATGATTTATTTATTATAGAGAATAATTTTACAAATCCCATTTTTTATATTTACAGAACAAAAATATTTCCTTTTAATGTTACTCAGTCAGTTTTTGTTTTTAACTACCGTATCCTATGGCTCTAAATATCCAATCCCCATACTTAATTTAGCTATAGCTTTTTCACCGTGATAACCATTTTCTGCTTCGTATTTGGCTCTTCTCTTTTTTCCAACTTCCGGATCAAATTTCCATTTAGTTTCCTTAAAAAAAAAAGTATAAAATCAAATTAGTTGATCGAGTCGTTGTTGAAGAGAAAACAAGGTGCACTCACTTGGTGTATAACAGGTATACCAGCTACGTTGTATTGTATAAAATCACTTATAAAATTAAACGTTGCTTCAACAAATTCATTTTTACCATTATTAATTATCAGGAATAGCATTAGTAATACCATCTTAAATTTATTGAAAAATCTTTAATGTATATACAATTAATTAATCCCATTGAAAAACTTACCGAACGAATTATCAAATTCATTTCTTTTTATAAAACTTTATTAATTTTAAACGAAGTCGATTTAATAAATATTTCCGTCTCTGAATGAGAACCAAGTTGATCTGTTACGTACATTAGAAGAAGTCGTTTATAGAGGAGCAGGTAAAACAAGAAAAAATGTATTTTTCCCCCCCACGAGTAGTACCAGAACCTGACGTAATATTAGTAGTGAAAGTAAAAATCATTAACGATATGTGAAACGAGATACGTGTAGCTACGTTTTTAAGGACGATCGAATACATCCAAGGAATGACAATGGACTGGGAAGAAATTGATTCCTGTACTGATTATCAATTCTATGCATGTTCTATCACTCAGAAAGTTACAGTGAAAGAAGGTATAAAGGAGAGACGCAAACCGTACTACTTTTATCGTTCAATTCACATGTGAATCGTATTGAGTGTCGTCGGGATGCGTCTTTGCATAGTTTTTTATATAATTTTTTTATATATGACGGTGAGTTTTTGTCATTATTAAATAGGTCGTGGACAACTGGATAAAACTGATGTGGTTTTTCTTTTGAATTTTTTTTTCCTCTACAGACATTTAATATAATCAATGAGGTTGAGTGTACAATCATAACAGACACAACAAGGACTTTACCGTCTGATTTTTGGCCATCTGATTGGTGGAAAACCTTACGGAGTCTCTTTTCAAATGATGGACTTTGGAAGTTGCATAAAAATACTGAAGCCGGTATTCTCAGGCTGGTTTCTCCTTTGAATGGAAAAACCGGTCCTATGATAATTACATTCAAGCCCGAAGACGGTCCACGAGCTTCTTACGCATATCAGCAAAGATTTGGATTTCGTGGTCGCAGACTCATTGAATTATTGGGAACCGGTTTTAATACCTATCAACGAGAAATCAAGCGACCTTTGTTAGCATTCTCACTAACTCCACCTTTTCCATCTTCTTGGCAAACGTTTTCAGGAGATCTCTCTTATGAAACAGTTTAACAATAATAATGATGGTGATAATGATTGTAAAGAATATAGAAAATCAAGTAATTATTTATTTTGGATATCTAATACACTTGGACGATTTAACTACATTTACATTTCTTCTTCATACGAGATTCGATTTAAGAGAGAATAAATTCGTAAATGTTTATAATAATCCTTCTGTTGGCATGGTAAATATATATAATGTGATATAAAAAAAAAGAAATATATAAAATAACATACATAATCACACTGCCCAAACTTTTACGTAATCAATTTTTAGATCTGTCTTTTCTTTATCCCACGTTTGTGACCAATTATCTCGTGCTTCATAAAAATCGAGAACGGCCTATTAATTAATAAATTATATTCTTATTAATCATATTTACATTATATATTATATGAAATTCGATACCTTTGATCCAACGTTTTTCCAAGGTTTCATGTAATTCATGCTCATACATGAATCTGGGAACTCACCACGGCCACCAACGGCTAAGCCCAAGGTCAAATAAAACTGAAATTTTAAGATGATCAATAAATTTAATTCACGTTATTCGAATCATCAAATCTTACCGGTTGATTGAAAGCGTTTCCAACAATCTTTTGTTCACCGTAGATCGTCTTATCAACCTTAGCAAGAATACGATCTTCTCTCCATTCAATCTCATAAACGTGAAAGTCTTCAGACCAGAGTATACCAGAATTTCTTCGTAAAAGTTCTGCTCGAGCTGTGTAAGGACTTTGACCTTGATTCGTTTGAACCGGTGATAATGCTCCAGCACAAAGTACATAACCACTTAGGTCAGTACCTTGTTGTGATCTTAATGTCGGATTACCGGAAGCGGATGCAATTCTTATCAAAGGTTGAGTCCAACCTTCTTGTTTATTATCATTCGCTATTTCCAAGCTTATCACTGTATTAATACAATAGAAATTAGGGAAAAAGATTTTCCTTGATGAATCATTCAAATAGCTGGCTAATTATTATGCTTCATAGGAAATATGAGATAAATGTCATCGGTCATATCAGTTTGTTATCATCAAAAAACCTATCGATAACTTACAAGGATATATCCAATCACCACGTGGTAATTTAGCTCTTACTTCGACGCGTCCGTAAAGAAACGTAAAAGAATTTTTGCTATTGAGACGACCGGACAATATCGGTGGTAAAATATGTGATCCAACAGCTTCGAATCTACAGTCTTTACTATCAGTAGACGTGCATCTTCAAATATTAAAAAGATAAATTAAAAATAATATTTTTCTCGTATAAAATTAAGTCATATAAGAAACATTCAATGTATTTACTATAATATTTATTTTACCTTTCTAAATTCAATGTTCCTCGTCGTACAAAATCAGCACCTTGTTTTTCATCCAAAAACGTAGGAATTATTACTAATTGTTGATTCTTTATACTCACATTATCATCGCTGTTGTTATAAACGACAAACTCGTAATCCTAAAAAAAAAAGAAAAAAAAAAAAAGGAAAAAGGTCCGATTCGACTGTATCCTTTTTTATTTTTATTTTTTTTTCAAAAAATTACTATAAAATATTTGAATTACTGGAGTAGATGAAAATTGTTCGAGTACAGTCCACCGTGTTGTATTAAGATTATTAAAGTTATCTTCGAAGATCAATTGATTCATGCAAACATTTTGCAATTTTCCATCCCTATCGAATACTTTTGTTATTGCGGGCGTATCACAATTTCCTACGTTGTTTGAATGAACTGGCGTTCCATCGTAATTATAAAATTCTTGGAAAAAAACAAGAAAATATGAATATAAATTTTTTTTTTTAATTCGAATATTCCTATGGACAAGGCCATTAACATTACGTGTTAATACAAACCGGTTACTCTGTGTTCCTGATTTAGAAGATTATATCCTAAACCTTGATAAACAACATGTACCCAAAAATAAATCATATCTCCTTCTTTAAGTTCGGTGGTATGATCTTCATACACCCATCGGCCTTTGCGAGGCTTTATAATATCAATACTAATTACTCCTGCTTCTAATGAATAAAAATCTTCATTGAACTTTACATGATAAGCAACCAACGTGATACCCTGTTCGTCTATAAGAAATAAACAGAAAAAAAGATTTAAATGTCCATTTTAACTCCGATCGACTAAGTTTGTAATCTTGACCTTGAACTTAAATAGTCTTTTACTTTATAAATCATTAAACTTTTTTTTATACTCAATAACAGCTCTATTTGAGAGAAGATTTATTTGAAAAAAAAACAAGAGAAAGATAAATATGAGCTTTATATACTCTATGTAATATTTATGCGATATCGACTAAAATCTTTTATCTTACGTATTATACAAGCATAAAATAAACACGTTTAGTCATGGGAAAGTACAGCGGATGACTTATGCAACATAATTATCCTCAATATATAATTCTTATTGCATGTATATTGTTTTCATTTATTTATTTTATTTATTATAAATGTTTCACAGAAAAATTAGTAATTTTATATACTTATATTTATCTACTTATTTTTTATATACTTATATTTATTTATATATATTTTATATACTTATATTTATATATTATATTTATGTATTATATTTATTATGTATATTATATACTTATATTTTAATTGAACATTTTTATTAAATTACTTACGAGGCACAGATATACGTAATCCTTTCGGATAAAGAGGTTCTACAGTTGCGCTTGGAGGCGTATAAGCATAACAATTTATATTAACATTGACTAATAATGCAACAAGACAAAAGAATATCAAACGATAAAAATGATAATAATTAAAGTTCACGAACATTTTGAAATAGTATTTCGAATACGATTATTAATAAAATCCAATAATTATAAGTTTGATCAGATATTTAAGAAAACCGCCAAAAGAACAATAAAAATGTATACGTTAGCAGATCTTTAACTTGATGTCACTCAGACCAATTGTCGTCTCTAACTGAATTCGTACACTTCTATGCACTCTCAGAATTTAAACTCGTTCGATGATATTTCCTGTTTATTCCGTTATCTACATTTTTCCTACTTTTGCTTATAAATTTTCATATCGCTCTTTATGTATTACTTAGAAAAAATTTCTTAAAAAATAAATACCTATAAGAAAAAATTCCGTATTCCTTAAATCTTATTATTTTTTAAGAATACAATTGATAGATTTGATATATAAAACTGATAATAATACTTTTTAATCGTTTGAAACTTTAATATATCGAAATCATGGTTGAATTACGTTTCGATTGGTTATTTCCTTTACCAATCGTATGAGTGCAGCATTATTGTCAACCAATGAGAAAGCAGATAGAATCGACGTATACACTATATGGCATATATTATTCACTGCGTTACATCATCTATAGCCGTGATCAATGACGAACTGTAACCGTATTGGAACTGAAAGTTTTGTGCTTGATTAACTTCTTCGTTTGTCTTCGTCCTTGTTTGAAAGAACTCTGATTTCATGGAATAGAGAATGGGCTGGGGATGTTAAATAGATCCACATCATCGAGTTTTGAAAGTACGCTAAAGCTACAAGAACATCAAAATACGCACATTCGGTATTTCCTGGGTGACGTCGGAAGCCTTAAGCCTCGGGAGCTTTGAAATCTCCAAAGGCCCACAGGCATACGTGTGAATAAGGTAAGAATCCCATAATACGTTTTTCGCAACAATTCCTTTCAATTTTCATAATCTTTCATCATATGACATGAGCGAATCGATAAATATGCTTTTGCAACAAATATCCTGCAGATCGTATTGCAGTAATATTGATATAATCCTTTCCTAACCTCAATCCATAGATTGTGTTCCGAATGCCCTAGATGAATCACTAATTGGAAAAAAAATGAATGCGCGTACATCGACGTGATCGTGATTTTCCTTTTGCTTTAAATTATTAATATGCTTTTCCCTTTTATGGTGTCATGCGTTATTAGAAAAATTATTCATTGGTATTGTTAAAGAATTTTAGCCAACATAATGGATACCTGCTCACAATCGATACATTTAGTTTTGATATATTAAATAAATAAATTTAACGAACCTCGAATAAATAGGTTAGTACGAGAGTAAATTAATTTGGCCAGAAGCAAATAAAGCAAATTTTGTGTTATTAAACCAAAAGATATCAAAGTGGTATTTTACAAAATTTTGTTCATAATTTATATATTAAGTTTTAAAATATTTTCATATTTTAAAATACCATTATGTTATGTTATATACTTCATTTATACTTCTTTGTTTTTAGAACTCTTATTACTGCAATCGATACTGTATTATTAATTTAAAACCGTTGATAATAAGTGAACCTTTGATATTATAAATATTATATTTTTCCTATGTTATCCCTTGTCGAGCGATCAACTTTGTAGCAAAATTTTATTCTATTGCAAATAAATATTTGAAATGATTATAATCATATACATTTTTTTAAGAACAAATTATCAATAAAGACAATCATTAAAATGAATTAAATTTTGTTACGAATCATACAATCACTGTTTTCTCTCATATATCATTAAATATAGTTTGTTATTTGTTTCGTTCATTCTGTTTCCCTCTTTCCATTTTTTTTCCTTTAATTTCCTTTCTCCATAGGCCCAAAAAATATTCTTTCAGGTTGAAAGTTCGTTCGTTATAGTTTCTAGTGCAGTACAAACGGTTCGCGGTTTACCAGTCTTTCTTAATTTGTGTTGTGTTCAAGTTGAAAGTTTAAAATGAAACGAAAAAGTTATAGGGAAAAAACCCTTAAAAAAAAAAGAAAGAAAGAAAAAAGAAAAAAGAAAAAAGAAAAAAACAGTATACTTTATAAAATGTGAAAAAAGTTCAGTTTAAGTATAAAGTTTAAAAAGTTAATAAATAAAAAGTTCGTAACGTGATATAAAAGTATGTTCAACGCGGTATGGAATGCTCGCGTTGTGCCTTCAAGAGCGAGTATTGCACGGGCTCTTTTTGACACAGGTAAGCTCATCGATGCCACAGATGCAGATTTTTCAGTGCTACATTTGGTCCGTACGCCTATAAATTGAGTTCTCAAGTAAGAGGATTTTATGTGTCAAATATTTTTAAACACTTTTTCTCCCATTTTTCCATTTTTCAAGTAATCGTATATATACTACTGAATTTTCTTTTTTACAGGCAACATGTCCGATTCTGGATCAGAAAGTTCCTCATCCGATGGTTACAATGGGCGAAGAAATCAACTTAGCACCACGGACGACGTAACCTCATCGCGCTTTTCACAACGATCATCCCTCTCTGATAGGAAGTCCGCTGCAAGTTCTGTTTCTTCCAGAGGAAAATCACCTGCTTCTATCGGATCTGGTCGAGGATCTAAATCACCGAGATCTGTTCCAGCTTCTCCAAAATCAGAATTAATGTCTCCTAGCGAAGAAGGTTCTCCACGATCTGAACGTAGTTTATCGAAGTCCCCACCTGCTTCTCCCAAGTCATATCACTCAGGCAATAATTCTTTAGATTCGCCACGTACTGATCGTAGTTCGTCAAGGTCACCTATTCGAGATGAAAGATCCTGTCTTTCGACACCCAACGATTCTAAATCATTACTCTACGGAGATTCCGAACCAAAGTCATATGAATTCGATGCCGATACTCAAAAATCCAGGGATAATTCACCAAAATCACTTTCATATAGAAATAGCGAATCTAGACAGAGTTCACCAAAATCTCCGAGATCAGGACGTAGCTCGGCAAAGTCTCTTGTATCTGGAAGAAGTTCACCAAAATCATATAAATCTGGTCAAGCATCCATTATAGATGATCATGAATCTGATAAACATTCATCTGGACAATCTCCAGTAACAAAGAATGGCTCTTTTAATGAGTTGGATGGCGAACAGATCTCAGATGGAGACATAGATGATGAACCAGAACCTGTTCTTAAATCAAAACCTACTCCAATATCCCATGGAGAAGATTTGTCAGACGTATCTGATCTTGAAAGTATGGACGGCGCTGAAGGATCCATGGATCGTGAAAGGGAGACTAGTAAAGAAAAAAAGGACAACGATGAACAGATTATGAAAAATGATGATAAAATTGTAAAGGAAGAGAAAACTGCTACCGTTAACATAGAGGAGAGCGAACAGCTCGATTTTGAAGCTGATGGTCAATGGAAAGATGAACGTGACGAAGGTATTGTTTTCATTTTGGTTCTTTTTGTAATAAATATATTTAGGAAGATACATTGTTTTTCGTTTATGTTTCTATCTTATATAGAATTTTAATTAATAGGAGATGCAGATATACCTGCAATAAAGGATCATAAAGATAAATTAGAAAGAGATATAAAAGATAAAGACAAAGAAAAGGATAAGGATAAGGACAAAGATAGGGACAAGGATAAAGATAAGGATAAAGAAAAAGATAAGGATAAGGTAAAAGGAAAGGAAGATGTGGAAGCAAACGATAAGGAAGAAGGGGAAGAAGATGGTGACAAGGAATCAGAATTGGAAGAGGGAGAACTTAGCGATGGAGATGATGCTCGACCGGAGGAAACGGAACCGAGACCAGTTTGTAGATTTTACAATCGAGGACAATGCACATGGGGTGTTAGTTGCAGATTCTTACACCCTGGCGTTACTGACAAAGGTAATTACACCATGTTTGATATGGTGCGACCAATGGCCTATCCTCCACATGCTGCCGCACCTCATGAATATCGAGCACACATCGATAGACCAAGTATAGTTCGACCATTAGCTGGTTATGGTGGTGCACCACCTCACACACCAAAAGTAGAAGAACTGCCTACTGAATCTGCTTGGGAGCGAGGATTACGGCATGCCAAAGAAGTATGCTTTCTATACATTGATGCAGAATTTACGACGAATAAACGAAATGGTAATCGAATCTACATTATCTTTTTTTGTTTATAGATGATGCGTAAGGCTAACAAACGCAAAGAATCTGACATGGATTTCGAAGAAAAAAAGATGAACTTAAGTTTAGGACAAGATGAGCTGGATCGTGAAGCAGGATATTATGTACGAGCTGCCAGTCCAGAACCACCTGTTGAAAGGTGGCCACCAAGAGAACCACCGCGAAGGATACCTCCGCCGAGAATTACACCTGAGCGATACATCGATGAGCCAGAGACTTATTATCCATCTCCTGCAGCACCTTCTGATTATTATCGGTAAAATAAATAATCAAATGTATTATAAAAAGTAATTCAAGGATACGACTTTATTCGAACAATCCGTGTTTTCATTAGGAGAGTACATTACAAGCCAGATTCTCGAACTCCTGCCGAATATCGGGAACGTCTTGAGTATCATGCTATTCCACGCAGCACACCACATTCTGTCTCACCGCCTCCACATTCCCGGGAACGGGAAAGAGATAGAGAACGCGAACGAGACAGGGAACGTGAGTATTATGAGAAATACGAGAAGAAGCACAAGCGACCATCTAGAGAAGTCATAGTGGAACGCATACCACCGACTAAAACCTGGCGCGAAGAGGAACCAGCACCTATGGAAAGGGGAAGAGGTGATGAATGGGCAGATCCATGGATGCGACGTAAATCTCCAAGTACCGTGCGCCGTAATACGACCTCATCCAGGCGTCCTCGTAGACAATCCTATTCCTCCGGATCGTCTTACTCGTCGACCAGGTAAGATTTAGTTTTCAACGACGGTAATTATGAAAAAAAATTTTTCTAGTTATAATTAGTAGTAATTAGAATTAGGTTAATAACAAAGATGGGATCGGGTTCAATATATGTCATTAAACTAGCTTGGTATTTATCAAAGAGGAATAGTTTTTTCGAGGTTCTATATAATACGTTTTGTATTATTCTTGATTCCATCTTTGGTTGGATATAGGTAAATACGTTATAGAATTGTACAAGAAACAAAAGAAAAAGAAGACCATCGAAATTACGAATTGAAATAAGAACGAGTAAGAGTATAATTTTTTTAGTTCTAGCCGTAGCTCGAGCCGATCTAGCTACAGTTCTTACGACTCCCTATCCAGGTCCCGTTCACCTACTCCTCCCTCTAGAACCCGCAGCGGTGGAAAAGGGAAAGCAACGGTCCCTTCACCACCTGCAAGCGCCGCAGCCGTTCCTTCTGGGGCACCACAGCGTGGTGCTATGCTAATGAACCCACCGGCTCCTTCTCCTCGTCCACCCAAAGGCTCCATCTCTCCTACTACTGGAACGCTTCATCGACGTGCTGGTTTGAATCCACCAGCTCCAAGTCCTTTATCGTCTCATCAACGACATCATGAAAAAACAAGAGATAAAGCAGCCATTGCTGCTGCTGCAGTGGCTAAGGTTATCAAAAGTAGATCTAGGTCTAGGTGAGAAATCTTTCGTTTTCATCTACATTTCAATCTCTCGTTTTGTTTTACTCTCTTAATAATCGTTAATTTGTTAAATGTGAGATAAAAAAAAATGGATTATTCTTTTTCAGATCTTCTCATAGTAGTTCCGGCTCGGAAAGTAGCGGTAGCAGTAGCGACTCGACCGAATCAAGTTACTCATCGTCTTCCAGTGAAACTCGTAAAAGGAAAGATTCCACACCTCCTTTAACTCGTAAAGATTCCAAAGCTATAGATGCTTTGAAACTTAGCGGCGCGAAGCAACAGATAAAACTTACTTTGAAGCCTACAAGTAACATTTCAACGACGAAGAAAATTGATCGTTCAACGATAATGGCTGGAAAGAAAAGAACCATTGAATCTCCGCCGTTGATTGATAGCAAGGCGAGTGTTGCCGCTGCTGCTGCTAAAGCTGCTAAAAAGGCTAGTTCGCGTCGGGAAGAACTCCTGAAGCAACTTAAAGCTGTGGAAGATGCGATTGCTCGGAAAAGGTCGAAAGTTTGAAGTCCTCAACCCAGGCTGCGCTTCGTTTCTTGCTTCGTCGACTGATACGATGTTAAATTGATAAAATAAGTAAATATTTCTTAGGATTGATGCATAATTAGCCATATAATATCGGGGACATATAATAATAGAAACACAGAATGGTGCGTGGATCAACGATGTTTTCAATTTTTACGACGAATATCCGATCTGGATAATATCTTTCATTTCTTTTTTTATTCAATTTTGTTTGTTTAATAATTTGAATTAATTATCATCAATCATGATTTTCTAGTTTTCTTTATTTCTCAAATCGTACCCTTGTATCTCTAAGTAACGTTTTTTATTACTAAAATCTCAGTAAAAGTTTTCAAAGGAACATGTTCAGTGAAGATAAAGCAAGAACTGTAAAATAAATACGGAAGCGCATATACTACGAATACTATCGTATATCGCGAATAAAAGATAAATGCGTAACTTATTTTTGCTTATACTATGATTATCTAGATTTCTTCGTACATACATATTACGTACTTTATCATTTCAGAAAGAAAAAATATAAGTGTCATTATATATGACAATAAATTGTCGCTAAAATGTATAAACATTCTATCTTTTACTTTCTTTTTTAAGGCGTAAGCTTGTATCTCAAAAATAACTGATTGATATTGCAAATAAATTGATCGAAGTTTATTTGTTTTAATTGTTCTTGCCAGTAAAAAAGGATCAAAAAATATTATCCTATATTTTGATTTTTATGAGTTAGAGCTCGAAAACCGAGAAATCATTATCATTATCAAAGGAAGTATTTACTTATAAGTTTTTTGGTCAGGAAAAGATATGTTTTAATAAAAGAGATAAATTTATTATTATAAAACGTGCGCATCTTATACATATTATTGTTAAACACGAATGTGAAATGATATCGTAAAAAATCTTGTAGATCGACCGATATCCTCATGTTTTTTGCTAATTACTATATTAATCTGTTCGAAGTAATTCGATAGAAACAAGGAAAGAAATTTACATTGAATAAGCATGGTATTTGAAAAAAAAAAAAAATAGAATCCAAACGATATATTTATAAAAATTCTGATCACTGATAGTTATAATTTAAAAAATTTCAAACAGGAATAATACGAAAAATAGCATAAATGCATTAGCATGAATTGAATGAAAGGTTTTTTCGTTTAATAAAAAGCATATACATGTACTTTGTACTTTCTCTCTTTATACAAAACGTGCGTTGTGAACTATTTACAATTCTTACCACAAAATTATTCTACCAACCAATAGAAATGAACACATTGTGTTAATAAATTAACAACAAATATAACTTATTAAATACAAATCATAAAATTTGAGGTAAATTATGTAAGTGTATTCGTAGTTACAATAGTTATATCATACCTTAATGAAATGTTATATTTTATCAACAGTCCATAGAGAGGTAACAAAGTTAAACATTCCCATATATTTTTTTTATTGTGATATTTCCTAAAATTAGAAAGCTCGAAGATATGATGCGATCATGTGCAAGAAAATACTAGCCAATTATTTCTATAATCATATAAAAATGAGATTATAAGAATAATACCTACATAAAAGTATCATAATGTTCTTTACACATTTTTATGTACATGATTTACTTTTCTAAATATTCACAGATTTTTGAGTAAGTAGTAAGTATTAATAGGGTAATAGTTAAAAATCGTGAGATGATTTTTGAGTGTCTAAAATGAGAAAAGAAAATATAAAAAAATCTAAAAGAGAATGCACTAATTCAGATCACACGATATTGTGTAGGAGTTTCAATTTCTGATTGTCTATTCGTTGAGACAATTTTTTCTGGATTATCTTGACTAATTCGAATAGGAAGACCCATGAACCTATTATTGGTTCCATTCAAAGTGCTACGTCTTGCTCGCGCTACATTAAGGTCATGTTGAGGTTTAACTTCGTTATATTTAAAAAGACCATCACCTGGTGGTGGTAAGCCAATTTTTGGTGATTTGTACCACCATTGATAAGTGATATACCAAGTTAGAACGGCGGCAATACCACCAAGAAATTTTTCTATCATAATGTGATAATAGAGGACGGTCGAAACTAGCATGACGTCCCAAAGTAATTGTTGCATAGTCATTACGACGAAAAGAGCTCTTAAATAGGGTGTAAAAAGATTGTGAGCTTTTTTTAGGAACTCTAGATCGTTATCCGAGAGATTTCGAAGCGGACCGAAGCTGGTTTCATTCGGTGTTATTCTGGAGTGTTCTTCTCGCATTATTAAATCTTTTATACCTTCCCAACCAATCATAGAGGAACCTTCCTCGGCTAAGATAAGGCTGGAGTATACAAGAATGAAACTATGACCTGATATATCCAGACCATTCCAAAATTTTCCTGCTTGAAGACATTTAACTTTGAATTGCAAGTGAGCCTCTTTCGTGTTAACGCAACGGCCGAAGTTATTTTCAATGTAATTAAATAATTTTATCCATGTTAACCAGGCCAATGTAGCAAGAACTAAACGAGCTAAATGCCTCAATATAACCGACCTGCGACCGCAACCAAGCGTGTGAGACGTAAGAACTACCCATGGGATGGTTACTATCAAGAGCCATCCCCACCCCCATTTGACGAAATACCGATTAAGCGCATTATCCGATCGGGAAAAGTATGACCTAGGCATAATCACGAAATCAGCCACGAGAGATATCGTAAATATCAGGCCACAATATATGGCTACCTTCAATCTGGTATCAAAGAGCAAAGATTTTTTGCAAATATGTAAAAACATAGTAACGAATATAAGACCTATTGAACTAGGTGCCGTGGTCGGTCTCGTCCCACCTCGATCCTCTTGATTTGAGCTCGGACGGAAATTTAAACGGCTCAATCTCGTGTTACCTCCCGAAAAAGAGTTTCCCATAAAACTATTCCCACTTCCGGTGTTCGGATGGATTCCTCTTCGTTTACCAGCTGCCATCCTTTTCGTTTTTTCTTGTTCTTCCGTATTTTAATTGTTTTCTCTTTCCCTTTCTCTATTCACTTTCAAAAGATATTAATAATTTTGTTATTTCTTTCAGTTCATAGTCTTACATTCATGGACTTTGAACTTATTGAGGTTAAACAGCTGATTCGGGATTTCGTCTTCTCTCGAATTGGAAGTTCTTCAACTATCTTTAAACTTCTTTTGTTTTCTTACGATTGATTTGTTAATTTAGTAATTAGGCTAAAATGTACATCGAACACTGTACACCGCGAGATTTTTTACTATATACCATGTGAACGACCGTATAATGTAGTAGATCCTAGCGCGCTCACAGAGCTAATTCGCTCAGTCATCAAACTACTCCCATTTTTATACTCCCTCTCCAACTCCAAGATAATTATGCATTAGTTACTTCACAATCGGCCACCTTGCAAAGAATACAAAAGTCGTAAAGGGGAAAAAAAAATTAACATCAGAATTATCAGTGTCATTTTCTGAAGATTAAAGATACAATTCAAAATTCATTCAGCTTCAATAATTTTTTTTTATACTTACATACGTATGCATTTAATTTTCTAAACTTTCTTTATACGAAAAATGTGATTAGATGTATTATTCGATTTGATCACAAGAATTGCGAGCTTTATTTGCACACGTGTTACAATCAGTCGTACGGTAAACAGATTTTTTTTCGAAGGACGTGGGTATGAAACTAAAGGAAATTTCCACGTATAGCCCATTGAAAAACAATATATTTACGACGTTATTATTTGTCGATGTACATACATACAATATTTCGTTGCTAACATTGTTATATTGTGGAAATGAGTATAATATTTTGAAAAACAGATGTTTTTTTCTACGTAAATTATCATATATGCGCGTAGAAAGTTGATAGGCGTAATAATAAGTGAGAATAAGTTGAAAAATGAATTTACTTTGTGACAATATGTGACAAGTAACAATTCTGGAGCATTTCGTGTCCACGTTAGATGGTATGATTTTTCTTTTTTTTCTTTTTTCATACAATAACCTTAAAATTTTATGTAATATATAAGCGTAATATTCGATGATAATATTTTGAAAATCTATAACATACAATGATATTGCTTTTTTATATCAATATCGGCGCACTGAAGCATAATACAGTTGTAAGATACAACGTGTAATGTCAATAACTCATTTCAAGGCACCATTATTGTTATTTTTCTAGTAAAATGATTATTCGATAAGCTGGCTTTTATTTTGTAATTAAATTCGTAATTTAATTGAATCGAAAAATATCATTTCTTTTTATTCGTTTAATATTTTTTTTTGATAGTAAAAAATAAATAGAAAATAAATAAATTTCACAATCATTCTTACATGTTCGTTATTTTGAAAATACGAATTACGTTCACAAAATAAAATCAATTGATTTGCAACGTATTTTAAATAACTATATATGATGTGTGCCAAAATATGCTAATAAAGTATCTATCGCTTACCTACGCTTGTAGAATGCATAGAATTTGCGTAGTTAAGGAGTATTTTAAAAAATTGAACATTAGGACGTGGTAAGTTAGATATTATTAAGTCTATTTTAACAATTTCAATTTTGGACGTGAGCATTCTAGGCGATTCGTTATTATATGAAGACCAATAACTTACCAATTCTGGATATCCCTCTTGATTAATATTTGCTGCTGCAATGGAATTAAATTTCACTCGTAAATCTAAATTTGGTTGACAGTTAGTACCATTACATAATTGAGTAACATCAGTTTGACTAGCGTTAATAACTTGTACGTCGGTATAATTAACGAAAACGATTAATACTCTTTCGATTAGTTTTCGTTCAATGATTTTAGGTATCGTATCTGTTACCGAAGGATTTGAATCGAGCCACTGCCAGAATTTTATTACAAATCCAGTGCTATATGGTTCTTGTGATGTTATTAAAAAGACTGGTTTTGAGGCAAACGAATTTGGGCTAACATATTCCCAAATTTTCAATGTTTGATTTGGTTGTTTTTGAAGAGTTAAATTCAAAGTAGCTTTACAAGATTCCCAAGAACATATGCCTTCATTTTCAACCATCAAACGATGATAACGCGTTGGCTTCCAATAATTATTTTGTTCATCTAACATCATCGTTTTAAATATACGTGGCGATGCTGTTATTTCCCTTTTTCTTTGCGATAAACTTGAACCATTGAGAAGTGCTTTTAACGAAACGTACTTTGTTATACCTAGAAAATGTAAAATATTTTTCTTAGAACAAAATATGAAAAAAGATATTTTTACAAATTACATATGTTTATAATATACGTACGTTTGCCATTCATGTCGTGACATAAATATAAAATAGTGCCATCAGAAACAAGATTATATATATTAACTAATGAACAATTATGTTTTATATATTTTCCCAAGAGTTGTCCTGTATTACCAGATAAAAGTACGAGAGAAGATATATTTCCTTGAGTTAATTCTACACTTAATAGATCTTCAATTCCATCAGAGTTGAGATCTGGTAAAATCACTGGTAATTTGGGAAATGTATGTACTTCAGAATTCCAGTGTATTATGCCTGTGGTTGGATCTATACTCTTTAATAAACCACGTTCTCCAACAACAATGCAATCTGTCTTTCCAGATCGGTCTGTGTCAATGGATATGCAATCAATATTAGTAGGTACTCTTTCTAAACAAACCAACCATAAATAAAGGCCACTGGTTCCATGTATAGACACTATGGAACTTCCCCTTGATGTTTTGGAACTATTATCTGTATTGCTATCATTATATTCTTGACCTCGAAGTAAGAATATAAGATCATATGGAGATCCAGGTATTATAGTTATTGGCCCATGTACTTCTACAGAATTAATACAATAATTAAATTCTGATGCTTCAAATTACATCATTTATTCCAAACAACAAAACTGGTTTATTTATATATTGTTTTAGGAATCATACTCACCTACATTCCATAAAGTTTTCTCCCATGAAACAGATGATTGTGATTCATTAACTGGTGGACATATCATAGTGTCACATGGTAGAACATACAAAAACACAAGTATTGTTACTATGCATAATAGTATAGATATAACTAAGCAGAAACGTCGAAGAGGAGACATATCTCTCCGTTTCCATAAATCATTTTGCGTATTGCCTTCTATTATCATTTTAGGTATATCATCTCTGTAACACTTAATTATGTTTTGCCCATTCCTAGTTCGATTTGCTAAATTTCTGGTTTCATCCAATGGATAGTACGCTTCATGTTCGTGAACTGTGGTAGGCTCCTAAGATTATGATATACAGAGTTAAAATTTGAGTATGTGTAAAATTTCTTTAATATAAAATTTTGAGATGTTTTAAATATGAGATTTGTGAGTAACCTAATTACTTTCTTCAATTAATTTTCAAATAATTGGTCTCACCGTTGTTTCTCTTTCATCGTTAGTTTGTTTGTTTGTTAAATCATTTCTTTGTGTTACATGTTCATCTTCATCTTCGGTGTCAGTATTGCTCATACACTGAGGAAGAGGTGTATAACCTTTTCCACTGTGATGCTCGGCAGACATGATAAGATGTGGTTTAATAAAATTATTGATCTATATTTGCCAATTTAGTGATTATCAATATCATAATAACATTTATCAGTTCATATTGTGTGCCGTTATTGAAAATTAATGATCCAAAATTATTCAAACATTACTAATCTTTCCTATCACGAATAAACTTGAAGTAATCTGAACACAGTATATGAATGCAATATCATATCTAACGACTATAGAGGGCAGATCAACGGACAATTGAAACACATTCAAGTTTGGTGGTAACAATGGTGAATTCAAAAAATATTTTACATTAATTATTTTGTTCTAAAATAAATATTAACATGTTTATTATCTATTAGTTCTATTTTTAATTTTATTTATGGTTATATGAAAAACTAGTAAAAACAAAAAATAATTCATTATAAATTATTAGTTAAATAAATATTTATTATTCAACGTTATTTTAAAAATCATATAATTGTGGAATGAAACAATAATCAAGGCGTATATGTGTGTTTACATGAGTCTAGTAAAATTTAAATAATAAATTACTTTATTCTGCCAAGTTTCTAAGTTAATAAGTATATTATAAATATTAGAAATAGAAAGTGATAATAATTATGTCTAGAATAAATATGGAATCAAAATTTTACGTTCCTTCGGATAATTTTGGAAAGTTTTTTTATACCACTTGTGAGTCATTACAGCACAATTTATCTATAAAAGTTAATTTATATTAAAAATTCCTTACTTACATATATATACATATATATAAATTTTTATATGTACTTACTTGGTTTATTACAACCCAAATTGTAACGTAATGAAATGTACTACTTTGCCAAAGAATAACAGATAACATTAAATAAACTAAAATTTCTGTAAATTCCAATGGTGCAGACAAATATTTAAATAAACCACTATGTGCTACTTTATAGCCATAAAAGACAACTTTATTGTTAGATTTTCTTAAACTGGCTAAAATAAAATTAGTTTGTAATTGCACCAACGAAGATAATAAAAATATGAAAGCACCAACTATTTGCAAGAGCGTTAATTTATGCCCATAATTTAGTTCTTTGAAATCTGTAAGTAGATTTGTTTTAATAAAGAACAATTAATATATATTATTTATGTTTTACAGAAGAATACCTTACTTCGAACGAAACCATGTGATTCACCTATAATGCTTAATATTGTTCCTATGTAATGTGTATGTCCAGTTATGTAATAAGAGATATTAATTTTTTTATCAGAGAAAACAGTAACATAATGTGTTTCATATAATCTTTTGCAACAATGAAAAGTAAAAAGTGTTATGGCTAAAAATCCACATTCTGGTGATACTAAAAATCGAAATATATAATACATCAATTATAACAAACAAATAAAATAATATAATATAGCAATAAAATTGGTGCATTTATTCAAATATACTTCACCTAATGCTTTTCTAGATTTGCCAAGTGATGTATCTAATAACCAATATATTATTTCAGGAATTGTACCGTTCATAAAATATGTATAGAAAAATAGGATAAGAAAACAAGTAGAAACTGATGTTGCAAAGAGATAGAAATGTTTAAACCATCTAAAATTGAATATAATAGAGGAAATAGAAATTTTGTTTTATTCAAAGAAAAAATTATTTATAAAAGTAATTAATTAAATACAATGACCAACCTTTTTGGTACTTCAGTTTTTGCAACTATTGGTTGATGAATTTTAATTGCATGTTTACCATAGTGAAATGTACGTGTAATTAAAACAGGTAAGTAAGGTTCAGCATAAATAACAATAAATCCAAGAATGGTCAAAAAGCAAGAATTAAATATAAATAAATAACGTATGAAATTTACGTCCATTATTCTTGAAGATAATCTTTCCGTTGCGACCGATTATACAAGATTCGAGTACTTAGAAAATATTCTTTTTTATGGAAGTGGGTCGGTAGAAGACAAATTATTTAATATTTCCCGTATGTGAAATATCCAGGTAGCTATAACAATACAACAATAAAAATACAATAAGTTTTTTAATGATTACATATCAAAACATTAAGTGGAAAGTAAAATGAAAAGTTAAATATATACATGGATGTTTTTAAAATAATTCGATTTATTTGGCTTTATGAGTTCACTTTAATAATGATTATCACATTTATGCAATGAAAAACGAAGGGTCGTATTTAATGACCATTATTCTTACATTATAAAAAACAAACATTTTATCATGTTATATTATTATTACCATAATATATGTTGTTAATTCAACAATCTTGTACAAACATTGGACGGATTCTTTTGGGGTTTTTTTTTCTTTTTTTTTTTTTATATAAAGAATTGATAAAAAGTATCTTTACAAAATATTTTTCTTGTTCTTCCGTATTTTAATTGTTCTCTCATTCACTTTCTCTATTTACTTTCAAAAGATATTAATAATTTTGTTATTTCTTTTAGTTCATAGTCTTACATTCATGGATTTCGAACTTATTAAAGTTAAACAGCTGATTTAGGACTTCACCTTCCTTCGAATTAGAAGATACTTCAACTATCTTCATATTTTTTTTTTGTCTAGTAATTAGGCTAAAATGTTTTACGATTGATTTGTTAAACTAGTAACTAGGCTAAAATGTACATCAAAATGTATAATAGGAGTCTATTTACTACATACCATATGAACCTTTACTATATGAACCATATGCTCTAGCAGATCCTAGCTCGTTCTCCAAGATAATACGTTCAGACTTCAACCTACTTTGACTTTTATACCTACTCTCTAATTCAAAGATAATTATTCATTAGTTATTTTACAATCGACCTTCTTGCAAAGTTGTAAACATAAAAAAAAAGTTGTAAACATAATTGTAAACATAAAAACATCAGTATTATTCGTGTCATTTCCTGAAGATTAAAGATGCGATTCAAAATTCATACAGCTTCAATAATTTGTTTTTATACTTCCATACATATGCCTTTAATTTTTTAATTTTTCTTTCGATTAAACTTGTGATAGAATGCTTAACAGAATTGATAACAAAAATTGCATACCGTGTTAATTAGTCGTATGGAAAATAGATATTTTTTCGAAGGACGTCCGTATGAAACTAAAGGAAATTTCCACGTATAGCCCATTGAAAAACAATATATTTACGACGTTGATATTTGTCGATGTACATATATACATAATATTTCGTTGCTAATATTTTTATATTATGGAAATGAGTATAATATTTTTTAAAACAGATGTTTTCTTCTACGTAAATTATCATATATGCGCGTAGAAAGTTGATAAGCGTAATAATAAGTGAGAATAAGTTGAAAAATGAATTTACTTTGTGACAATATGTGACAAGTAACAATTCTGGTGCATTTCGTGTCTACGTTAGATGGTATGATTTTTCTTCTTTTTCTTTTTTCATACAATAACCTTAAAATTTTATGTAATATATAAGCGTAATATTCGATGATAATATTTTGAAAATCTATAACATACAATGATATTGCTCTTTTATATCAATATCGGCGCACTGAAGCATAATACAGTTGTAAGATACAACGTGTAATGTCAATAACTCATTTCAAGGCACCATTATTGTTATTTTTCTAGTAAAATGATTATTCGATAAGCTGGCTTTTATTTTGTAATTAAATTCGTAATTTAATTGAATCGAAAAATATCATTTCTTTTTATTCGTTTAATATTTTTTTTTGATAGTAAAAAATAAATAGAAAATAAATAAATTTCACAATCATTCTTACATGTTCGTTATTTTGAAAATACGAATTACGTTCACAAAATAAAATCAATTGATTTGCAACGTATTTTAAATAACTATATATGATGTGTGCCAAAATATGCTAATAAAGTATCTATCGCTTACCTACGCTTGTAGAATGCATAGAATTTGCGTAGTTAAGGAGTATTTTAAAAAATTGAACATTAGGACGTGGTAAGTTAGATATTATTAAGTCTATTTTAACAATTTCAATTTTGGACGTGAGCATTCTAGGCGATTCGTTATTATATGAAGACCAATAACTTACCAATTCTGGATATCCCTCTTGATTAATATTTGCTGCTGCAATGGAATTAAATTTCACTCGTAAATCTAAATTTGGTTGACAGTTAGTACCATTACATAATTGAGTAACATCAGTTTGACTAGCGTTAATAACTTGTACGTCGGTATAATTAACGAAAACGATTAATACTCTTTCGATTAGTTTTCGTTCAATGATTTTAGGTATCGTATCTGTTACCGAAGGATTTGAATCGAGCCACTACCAGAATTTTATTACAAATCCAGTGCTATATGGTTCTTGTGATGTTATTAAAAAGACTGGTTTTGAGGCAAACGAATTTGGGCTAACATATTCCCAAATTTTCAATGTTTGATTTGGTTGTTTTTGAAGAGTTAAATTCAAAGTAGCTTTACAAGATTCCCAAGAACATATGCCTTTATTTTCAACCATCAAACGATGATAACGCGTAGGCTTCCAATAATTATTTTGTTCATCTAACATCATCGTTTTAAATATACGTGGCGATGCTGTTATTTCCCTTTTTCTTTGCGATAAACTTGAACCATTGAGAAGTGCTTTTAACGAAACGTACTTTGTTATACCTAGAAAATTTAAAATATTTTTCTTAGAACAAAATATGAAAAAAGATATTTTTACAAATTACATATGTTTATAATATATGTACGTTTGCCATTCATGTCGTAACATAAATATAAAATAGTGCCATCAGAAACAAGATTATATATATTAACTAATGAACAATTATGTTTTATATATTTTCCCAAGAGTTGTCCTGTATTACCAGATAAAAGTACGAGAGAAGATATATTTCCTTGAGTTAATCCTACACTTAATAGATCTTCAATTCCATCAGAGTTGAGATCTGGTAAAATCACTGGTAATTTGGGAAATGTATGTACTTCAGAATTCCTGTGTATTATGCCTGTGTTTGGATCTATACTCTTTAATAAACCACGTTCTCCAACAACAATGCAATCTGTCTTTCCAGATCGGTTTATGTCAATGGATATGCAATCAATATTAGTAGGTACTCTTTCTAAACAAACCAACCATAAATAAAGGCCACTGGTTCCATGTATAGATACTATGGAATTTTCCCTTGATGTTTTGGAACTATTATCTGTATTGCTATCATTATATTCTTGACCTCGAAGTAAGAATATAAGATCATATGGAGATCCAGGTATTATAATTATTGGTCCATGTACTTCTACAGAATTAATATAATAATTAAATTTTGATGCTTCAAATTACATCATTTATTCCAAACAACAAAATTGGTTTATTTATATATTGTTTTACGAATCATACTCACCTACATTTCATAAAGTTTTCTCCCATGAAACAGATGATTGTGATTCATTAACTGGTGGACATATCATAGTATCACATGGTAAAACATACAAAAACCCAAGTATTGTTACTATGCATAATAGTATAGATATAACTAAGTAGAAACGTCGAAGAGGAGACATATCTCTCCGTTTCCATAAATCATTTTGCGTATTGCCTTCTATTATCATTTTAGATATATCATCTCTGTAACACTTAATTATGTTTTGCCCATTCCTAGTTCAATTTGCTAAATTTCTAGTTTCATCCAGTGGATAGTACTCTTCATGTTCGTGAACTGTGGTAGGCTCTTAAGATTATGATATACAGAGTTAAAATTAGAGTATGTGTAAAATTTCTTTAATATAAAATTTTGAGATGTTTTAAATATGAGATTTGTGCGAGACCTAATTACTTTCTTCGATTAATTTTCAAATAATTGGTCTCACCGTTGTTTCTCTTTCATCGTTAGTTTGTTTGTTTGTTAAATCATTTCTTTGTGTTACATGTTCATCTTCATCTTCGGTGTCAGTATTGCTCATACACTAAGGAAGAGGTGTATAACCTTTTCCACTGTGATGCTCGGCAGACATGATAAGATGTGGTTTAATAAAATAATTGATCTATATTTGCCAATTTAGTGATTATCAATATCAAAATATCATTTATCAGTTCATATTGTGTGCCGTTATTGAAAATTAATGTTCCAAAATTATTCAAACATTACTAATCTTTCCTTTCACGAATAAACTTGAAGTAATTTGAAGACAGTATATGAATGCAATATCATATCTAACGACTATAAAGGACAGATCAACGGACAATTGAAACACATTCGAGTTTGATGGTAACAATAGTGAATTCAAAAATAAATATTAATATGTTTATTATCTATTAGTATCATCAGAATTATTGAAAAATACAATTATTGTCTAGTTCTATTTTTTATTTTATTTATGGTTACATGAAAAATTACTAAAAACATAAAATAATTCATTATAAATTATTAGTTAAATAAATATTTATTATTCAACGTTATTTTAAAAATCATATAATTGTGGAATGAAACAATAATCAAGGCGTATATGTGTGTTTACATGAGTCTAGTAAAATGTAAATAATAAATTTCTTTATTCTACCAAGTTTCTAAGTTAAGGAAGTGATAATAATTATATCTAGAATAAATATGGAATCAAAATTTTACGTTCCTTTGGATAATTTTGGAAAGTTTTTTTATACCATTTGTGAGTCATTACAGCACAATTTATCTATAAAAGTTAATTTATATTAAAAATTGCTTACTCACATATATGTACATATATATAAATTTTTATATGTACTTACTTGGTTTATTACAACCCAAAGTGTAATGTAATGAAATGTATTACTTTGCCAAAGAATAACAGATAACATTAAATAAACTAAAATTTCTGTAAATTCCAATGGTGCAGACAAATATTTAAATAAACCACTATGTGCTACTTTATAGCCATAAAAGACAACTTTATTGTTAGATTTTCTTAAACTGGCTAAAATAAAATTAGTTTGTAATTGCACCAACGAAGATAATAAAAATATGATAGCACAAACTATTTGTAAGAGCGTTAATTTATGCTCATAATTTAGTTCTTTGAAATCTGTAAGTAGATTTGTTTTAATAAAGAAAAATTAATATATATTATTTACGTTTTACAGAAGAATACCTTACTTCGAACGAAACAATGTGATTCACCTATAATGCTTAATATTGTTCCTATGTAATGGGTATGTCCAACTATGTAATGAGAGATATTAATTTTTTTATCAGAGAAAACAGTAACATAATGTGTTTCGTATAATCGTTTCCAACAATGAATAGTAAGAAGGGTTATGGCTAAAAATCCACATTCTGATGATACTAAAAATCAAAATATATAATACATCAATTATAACAAATAAATAAAATAATGTAATATAGCAGTAAAAATGATGCATTTATTCAAATATACTTTACCTAATGCTTTTCTAGATTTGCCAAGTGATGTATCTAATAACCAATATATTATTTCAGGAATTGTACCGTTCATAAAATATGTATAGAAAAATAGGATAAGAAAACAAGTAGAAACTGATGTTGCAAAGAGATAGAAATGTTTAAACCATCTAAAATTGAATATAATAGAGGAAATAGAAATTTTGTTTTATTCAAAGAAAAAATTATTTATAAAAGTAATTAATTAAATACAATGACCAACCTTTTTGGTACTTCAGTTTTTGCAACTATTGGTTGATGAATTTTAATTGCATGTTTACCATAGTGAAATGTACGTGTAATTAAAACAGGTAAGTAAGGTTCAGCATAAATAACAATAAATCCAAGAATGGTAAAAAAGCAAGAATTAAATATAAATAAATAACGTATGAAATTTACGTCCATTATTCTTGAAGATAATCTTTCCGTTGCGACCGATTATACAAGATTCGAGTACTTAGAAAATATTCTTTTTTATGGAAGTGGGTCGGTAGAAGACAAATTATTTAATATTTCCCGTATGTGAAATATCCAGGTAGCTATAACAATACAACAATAAAAATACAATAAGTTTTTTAATGATTACATATCAAAACATTAAGTGGAAAGTAAAATGAAAAGTTAAATATATACATGGATGTTTTTAAAATAATTCGATTTATTTGGCTTTATGAGTTCACTTTAATAATGATTATCACATTTATGCAATGAAAAACGAAGGGTCGTATTTAATGACCATTATTCTTACATTATAAAAAACAAACATTTTATCATGTTATATTATTATTACCATAATATATGTTGTTAATTCAACAATCTTGTACAAACATTGGACGGATTCTTTTGGGGTTTTTTTTTCTTTTTTTTTTTTTATATAAAGAATTGATAAAAAGTATCTTTACAAAATATTTTTCTTGTTCTTCCGTATTTTAATTGTTCTCTCATTCACTTTCTCTATTTACTTTCAAAAGATATTAATAATTTTGTTATTTCTTTTAGTTCATAGTCTTACATTCATGGATTTCGAACTTATTAAAGTTAAACAGCTGATTTAGGACTTCACCTTCCTTCGAATTAGAAGATACTTCAACTATCTTCATATTTTTTTTTTGTCTAGTAATTAGGCTAAAATGTTTTACGATTGATTTGTTAAACTAGTAACTAGGCTAAAATGTACATCAAAATGTATAATAGGAGTCTATTTACTACATACCATATGAACCTTTACTATATGAACCATATGCTCTAGCAGATCCTAGCTCGTTCTCCAAGATAATACGTTCAGACTTCAACCTACTTTGACTTTTATACCTACTCTCTAATTCAAAGATAATTATTCATTAGTTATTTTACAATCTACCTTCTTGCAAAGTTGTAAACATAATTGTAAACATAAAAACATCAGTATTATTCGTGTCATTTCCTGAAGATTAAAGATGCGATTCAAAATTCATACAGCTTCAATAATTTGTTTTTATACTTCCATACATATGCCTTTAATTTTTTAATTTTTCTTTCGATTAAACTTGTGATAGAATGCTTAACAGAATTGATAACAAAAATTGCATACCGTGTTAATTAGTCGTATGGAAAATAGATATTTTTTCGAAGGACGTCCGTATGAAACTAAAGGAAATTTCCACGTATAGCCCATTGAAAAACAATATATTTACGACGTTGATATTTGTCGATGTACATATATACATAATATTTCGTTGCTAATATTTTTATATTATGGAAATGAGTATAATATTTTTTAAAACAGATGTTTTCTTCTACGTAAATTATCATATATGCGCGTAGAAAGTTGATAAGCGTAATAATAAGTGAGAATAAGTTGAAAAATGAATTTACTTTGTGACAATATGTGACAAGTAACAATTCTGGTGCATTTCGTGTCTACGTTAGATGGTATGATTTTTCTTCTTTTTCTTTTTTCATACAATAACCTTAAAATTTTATGTAATATATAAGCGTAATATTCGATGATAATATTTTGAAAATCTATAACATACAATGATATTGCTCTTTTATATCAATATCGGCGCACTGAAGCATAATACAGTTGTAAGATACAACGTGTAATGTCAATAACTCATTTCAAGGCACCATTATTGTTATTTTTCTAGTAAAATGATTATTCGATAAGCTGGCTTTTATTTTGTAATTAAATTCGTAATTTAATTGAATCGAAAAATATCATTTCTTTTTATTCGTTTAATATTTTTTTTTGATAGTAAAAAATAAATAGAAAATAAATAAATTTCACAATCATTCTTACATGTTCGTTATTTTGAAAATACGAATTACGTTCACAAAATAAAATCAATTGATTTGCAACGTATTTTAAATAACTATATATGATGTGTGCCAAAATATGCTAATAAAGTATCTATCGCTTACCTACGCTTGTAGAATGCATAGAATTTGCGTAGTTAAGGAGTATTTTAAAAAATTGAACATTAGGACGTGGTAAGTTAGATATTATTAAGTCTATTTTAACAATTTCAATTTTGGACGTGAGCATTCTAGGCGATTCGTTATTATATGAAGACCAATAACTTACCAATTCTGGATATCCCTCTTGATTAATATTTGCTGCTGCAATGGAATTAAATTTCACTCGTAAATCTAAATTTGGTTGACAGTTAGTACCATTACATAATTGAGTAACATCAGTTTGACTAGCGTTAATAACTTGTACGTCGGTATAATTAACGAAAACGATTAATACTCTTTCGATTAGTTTTCGTTCAATGATTTTAGGTATCGTATCTGTTACCGAAGGATTTGAATCGAGCCACTACCAGAATTTTATTACAAATCCAGTGCTATATGGTTCTTGTGATGTTATTAAAAAGACTGGTTTTGAGGCAAACGAATTTGGGCTAACATATTCCCAAATTTTCAATGTTTGATTTGGTTGTTTTTGAAGAGTTAAATTCAAAGTAGCTTTACAAGATTCCCAAGAACATATGCCTTTATTTTCAACCATCAAACGATGATAACGCGTAGGCTTCCAATAATTATTTTGTTCATCTAACATCATCGTTTTAAATATACGTGGCGATGCTGTTATTTCCCTTTTTCTTTGCGATAAACTTGAACCATTGAGAAGTGCTTTTAACGAAACGTACTTTGTTATACCTAGAAAATTTAAAATATTTTTCTTAGAACAAAATATGAAAAAAGATATTTTTACAAATTACATATGTTTATAATATATGTACGTTTGCCATTCATGTCGTAACATAAATATAAAATAGTGCCATCAGAAACAAGATTATATATATTAACTAATGAACAATTATGTTTTATATATTTTCCCAAGAGTTGTCCTGTATTACCAGATAAAAGTACGAGAGAAGATATATTTCCTTGAGTTAATCCTACACTTAATAGATCTTCAATTCCATCAGAGTTGAGATCTGGTAAAATCACTGGTAATTTGGGAAATGTATGTACTTCAGAATTCCTGTGTATTATGCCTGTGTTTGGATCTATACTCTTTAATAAACCACGTTCTCCAACAACAATGCAATCTGTCTTTCCAGATCGGTTTATGTCAATGGATATGCAATCAATATTAGTAGGTACTCTTTCTAAACAAACCAACCATAAATAAAGGCCACTGGTTCCATGTATAGATACTATGGAATTTTCCCTTGATGTTTTGGAACTATTATCTGTATTGCTATCATTATATTCTTGACCTCGAAGTAAGAATATAAGATCATATGGAGATCCAGGTATTATAATTATTGGTCCATGTACTTCTACAGAATTAATATAATAATTAAATTTTGATGCTTCAAATTACATCATTTATTCCAAACAACAAAATTGGTTTATTTATATATTGTTTTACGAATCATACTCACCTACATTTCATAAAGTTTTCTCCCATGAAACAGATGATTGTGATTCATTAACTGGTGGACATATCATAGTATCACATGGTAAAACATACAAAAACCCAAGTATTGTTACTATGCATAATAGTATAGATATAACTAAGTAGAAACGTCGAAGAGGAGACATATCTCTCCGTTTCCATAAATCATTTTGCGTATTGCCTTCTATTATCATTTTAGATATATCATCTCTGTAACACTTAATTATGTTTTGCCCATTCCTAGTTCAATTTGCTAAATTTCTAGTTTCATCCAGTGGATAGTACTCTTCATGTTCGTGAACTGTGGTAGGCTCTTAAGATTATGATATACAGAGTTAAAATTAGAGTATGTGTAAAATTTCTTTAATATAAAATTTTGAGATGTTTTAAATATGAGATTTGTGCGAGACCTAATTACTTTCTTCGATTAATTTTCAAATAATTGGTCTCACCGTTGTTTCTCTTTCATCGTTAGTTTGTTTGTTTGTTAAATCATTTCTTTGTGTTACATGTTCATCTTCATCTTCGGTGTCAGTATTGCTCATACACTAAGGAAGAGGTGTATAACCTTTTCCACTGTGATGCTCGGCAGACATGATAAGATGTGGTTTAATAAAATAATTGATCTATATTTGCCAATTTAGTGATTATCAATATCAAAATATCATTTATCAGTTCATATTGTGTGCCGTTATTGAAAATTAATGTTCCAAAATTATTCAAACATTACTAATCTTTCCTTTCACGAATAAACTTGAAGTAATTTGAAGACAGTATATGAATGCAATATCATATCTAACGACTATAAAGGACAGATCAACGGACAATTGAAACACATTCGAGTTTGATGGTAACAATAGTGAATTCAAAAATAAATATTAATATGTTTATTATCTATTAGTATCATCAGAATTATTGAAAAATACAATTATTGTCTAGTTCTATTTTTTATTTTATTTATGGTTACATGAAAAATTACTAAAAACATAAAATAATTCATTATAAATTATTAGTTAAATAAATATTTATTATTCAACGTTATTTTAAAAATCATATAATTGTGGAATGAAACAATAATCAAGGCGTATATGTGTGTTTACATGAGTCTAGTAAAATGTAAATAATAAATTTCTTTATTCTACCAAGTTTCTAAGTTAAGGAAGTGATAATAATTATATCTAGAATAAATATGGAATCAAAATTTTACGTTCCTTTGGATAATTTTGGAAAGTTTTTTTATACCATTTGTGAGTCATTACAGCACAATTTATCTATAAAAGTTAATTTATATTAAAAATTGCTTACTCACATATATGTACATATATATAAATTTTTATATGTACTTACTTGGTTTATTACAACCCAAAGTGTAATGTAATGAAATGTATTACTTTGCCAAAGAATAACAGATAACATTAAATAAACTAAAATTTCTGTAAATTCCAATGGTGCAGACAAATATTTAAATAAACCACTATGTGCTACTTTATAGCCATAAAAGACAACTTTATTGTTAGATTTTCTTAAACTGGCTAAAATAAAATTAGTTTGTAATTGCACCAACGAAGATAATAAAAATATGATAGCACAAACTATTTGTAAGAGCGTTAATTTATGCTCATAATTTAGTTCTTTGAAATCTGTAAGTAGATTTGTTTTAATAAAGAAAAATTAATATATATTATTTACGTTTTACAGAAGAATACCTTACTTCGAACGAAACAATGTGATTCACCTATAATGCTTAATATTGTTCCTATGTAATGGGTATGTCCAACTATGTAATGAGAGATATTAATTTTTTTATCAGAGAAAACAGTAACATAATGTGTTTCGTATAATCGTTTCCAACAATGAATAGTAAGAAGGGTTATGGCTAAAAATCCACATTCTGATGATACTAAAAATCAAAATATATAATACATCAATTATAACAAATAAATAAAATAATGTAATATAGCAGTAAAAATGATGCATTTATTCAAATATACTTTACCTAATGCTTTTCTAGATTTGCCAATTGATGTATCTAATAACCAATATATTATTTCAGGAATTGTACCGTTGATAATATATGCATAGAAAAATAGGATAAGAAAACAGGTAGAAACTGATGTTGCAAAGAGATAGAAATGTTTAAACCATCTAAAATTGAATATAATAGAGGAAATAGAAATTTTGTTTTATTTAAAGAAAAAATTATTTATAAAAGTAATTAATTAAATACATGACTAACCTTTTTGGTACTTCGGTTTTTGCAACTATTGGTTGATGAATTTTAATTGCATGTTTACCATAGTGAAATGTACGTGTAATTAAAACAGGTAAGTAAGGTTCAGCATAAATAACAATAAATCCAAGAATGGTCATAAAGCAAGAATTAAATATAAATAAATAACGTATAAAATTTACGTCCATTATTCTTGAAGATAATCTTTCCGTTACGACCGATTATACAAGATTCGAGTACTTAGAAAATATTCTTTTTTATGGAAGTGGGTCGGTAGAAGACAAATTATTTAATATTTCCTGTATGTGAAATATCCAGGTAGCTATAACAATACAACAATAAAAATACAATAAGTTTTTTAATGATTACATATCAAAACATTAAGTGGAAAGTAAAATGGAAAGTTAAATATATACATGGATGTTTTTAAAATAATTCGATTTATTTGGCTTTATGAGTTCACTTTAATAATGATTATCACATTTATGCAATGAAAAACGAAGGGTCGTATTTAATGACCATTATTCTTACATTATAAAAAACAAACATTTTATCATGTTATATTATTATTACCATAATATATGTTGTTAATTCAACAATCTTGTACAAACATTGGACGGATTCTTTTGGGTTTTATTTTTATATAAAATTAATAAAAAATATCTTAACAGTTTAATAATATATAAAAGATCTGCACTTTATAATTATTCACAAAGTTTGATAAAGTTTCTAATGAGTATAATAAATGATCTTATACTAATGGTAACTTAAATTTATCGTATGCTCGAACTTCGATTCGAAATGTTAAAGTATCCTTTCGTAAAAAATCAGATATATCCCGTATGCGCACAAATTCAACGTAACCGAAACTACGTTTATTTAATTCACAGATTGGCTTTCTGAAAGCTTCAAGATCTGGTCTGGAACAAGTTTTCTCTCTTATATCTTTTTCTGTGTTATGTGGGTGTATCAAAATGAAATACATAACACCATTAAAAGGCCAATCTAATGCATCGTCATTTTCAGATTTCATAATATGTAAAAGTATTGACAAAAATTCCGGATCCTTTGAGGATATATTTATTCTGGCACAAATTTTGTAACCATTAGGTCCAGTGTAAAATCCAGGACTATAATACATCTTTAAAGGATCATTTATCATGGAAGTAAGCTTTTCTTGGAAAGAATTTAATTTCCAGATATAAACACCATTACAATTACGTAATAACATTTCCTCTTCTGTAAAACGTACTGATGTTTGTAAAGCTGTAAGTTGATTTTTTTGATTGGAGACAATAATAGAAAGTTCTCGATTTTGTTGTTCTAATACCACTATCCTTTCATACAAACTCCTAAAAAAACATTTTGTTGAATATTTTCTAAACACATAACAGAATTGTATATATTTTTGTATTTACTTTAATAACTGCTGCCAATCTGGAGGTGGTTCTTTATCTGAAACTGATGTTCCGTTTTTGGGTGGTGGATCCCATAACTTAGATTCTGCGGATATGGCACTAACATTGCTTTGGTTTATAGATAAACGTGGAAGTGCATTTAGTATCATCTGTTAAATAAGTAAACATATATATAATAAATATAAATTAATATAGCAATATGTTACACATTACTTTACTAACAGTTAAATGTGAATTGATATTTTTTTCCAAATGAATATGTGAAGATTCTTCGGAACAAAATATTTCCATACAACCAACATCTTTAAAGGGACATTGAGTCCCTATTGAGGTAGACAAATTTTTGTATGTACATTGATTGATATGTGTCTCCATATCTACTGGTGATAATTCCATCAAACAGCCAAATTGACGATATGCACATGTAGTTCGTTGTTGAGATATCTCTCTGCTGGTATAAAGATCTCTGAAAAGATCGCTTTCAGATTTTAGAGGTTGACTGTCTACCGGACAGCATGCACCTTCTCTTCTAATAAAAAATATATAATTAGATATTAGTATTGCCACATATTATTGAAATAATTATTTGTTATAAAACTTATTGTAGCCAAGTGTAAATATATATTCAATATTATTGAAATAATTATTTGTTATAAAACTTACTGTAACCAAGTGTAAATGCATCGTGAACAAAACTTATGACCACAAGATGTTAGAACTGGATCACGTAGCCAAGTTAAACAAATAGGACACTCAAATCGGGGTTCCAAGTATTCTTTTATACCATCACCACACTGGACGAAACAAGCGCACCATGAATGAAAATAAGTTAATAATTATATTAAGGCAATATTAAAATTTAGCAGTCTATCGATTTCTGTACATAACCATTTAAAAAAACGTAAAATGGTTCAATATTAATTACGTACAATTCCACTTTCTTCTGCTACCTTAATAGGTTCATTAATTTTCTCTGATGTGGCCATTATCTATAAAAAACGCCATAATATAAAAAAAAGATGTATAAATCGTTCAAAATATATCCCTTTTAAAAGATGACGTTTCACGTTAGACGATGATTCAATCTTCGTATATGACTGTTTCATATAAAATGTAAGTACTTACTGATTTTCCAGGAAGAATTCCAATATTGCGTGAGTTAAATATATATCATTATATATACATATATATATGTTTTCATTTTAATGAAAGTCACGTTGTTAAATATGAAGACGTTATTGTTCGATTACTTGTAAAGAGATCACACAAAGAAAATTAGAAAAATAAATGATCATTCTTGAATGATATAATTTTCTTAATTCACATTACTATGTACAATGCATATATGTTTATATATATTCAACGAATATTCAAAGAAGACATATAATCTCCTGTTGCATTTCAAGAATTATCAATATTCCTAAGAAAACTTTTTTGTACAGGAAACTAAGTTATCGGCAGAGATAAATGTAATTAGGTTGTATCCTTATAAATATTTATTTTCATTTCCAATAAAATACAAAAAGTATATTTTTTTAAGCATTTATTAATTTTATTGATGAGATTTGAGTAATCGATATTACTTGAGATGTAACGTTTTATCCTGAAGTGTAATGCAACGCAAGTACTATTAAGCTAATTATCTGTATTTATTCGTTATATATCGTATAATCATTATAATTGTATAATCGTTATAATCGCATAATCGTTATAATCGCATAGTTGTTATAATCGCATAATATATATATAATCCATTAATATTTTCAATTTTAATTTTCTGATTTGTATTGGCGCTATGATCTGTTTCCAACGAACCATCGGTAACACAGAACAACCTCAAAAAAAAAAAAGACGTTGAAGTTGCATTTAATTATAAGATCTAATAGTTCAACAACATTCTAACAAGTCAAATTCGCGAAATAGCTACATTTTTTAATCAATAAATTTTTCATTAAATATCAACGAAGAGCAATCCATGTGACACGTATATAAAAGAAATAAAAACCGCGAAATTTGAAATCATGTTTAAAGTAAAATCAGTTATTCAGATCTCGATCATACAATATCCGCAAACATTCGTTTCACTAGTTTCCGATATAAACGCGACGCAAGAGACGACGTGCGTGTCTTTCGTTTCTCTCTGCGATCCTAATGACGGAGATAATAGTTGCTAGAAAGGAGGGTAATACTCGGGATACGCGTGTATATATTTAATATCTCGTATAACAAGATGATCGTGTGTCTTGTATGATCAACGCGATATCAACATTCGTCGCAAAGAGAATAGGCAGGAAACGATAAAAAGGATGACACCTGAAGACACCGGAAAAATCGTTTCAATGTCAAAGAAAGTGCATATTCGGGAAGTGCACATGGATCTGGCCCCCTTTTATCGATTCTCTGATGGCCAATTGAATCTTTCGAGGTAAGAAAATGTTTCTGTGAATCTTTGAACTCGGTAACAGTTTGTATTATTTATGAATAAGAAGATGAACGACCGATTTGACTTTATTGTTTTTGTTAATGTTGGAGAAATCGTTTTTTTTTTTTTTTTAATAGAGAACTTGATGTTTTTTTTTTCTTCTTTTTTTTGGATACCACGAATAAAAGTATCGAAATTTTTTTGGGACAAAAGATTTCGAATAACAAAAAATGTTTATATTTATTTCATATCTTTCTTTATTGATTCATCTAGGTATTTCTCCTAAAGTGACTAGCATGTGAATCTGTACCATGAAGTTTCCAGAAAAGAGAAATTGAAGAAAGGTGCGAGAGCGATGTCTTGAACGGAATCAGGTGAATTGCGTCGAGGTTCTTCTTTTTATTCTAATTCCGTAAATAATTGTACACGCTCATGCATTTACTTTCAACGTTTTTTATAAGATAGAGATTACCTTGACAATAATTTGGCTAAGTATTATGTGATTTATGATAAAAAAGAATTATAATCATCATTTTCTAACGAAAATTCGATCGTATAACTTCATGATTAACAAGTAAGGTTCCTTTGAAGTGTTCTTTTGAAGAATCGTAATTACAATTTTCTTCGAATATATAGTTCAATGATCCACGACGTCATGATAATAATAATAATAGTAAGATAATAATAATAATAATAATAATAAGATAATGATATTGGTAATAACATATTCTCCATTTATTGCTTTATCATCGTGAAGAATTGATTGTTACATGAACGAATAATTTATGCGAAAGACGTAAAAATCGAGTTGAATCGTACATGAAGCTCGGTTACGTAAAATAAATTAAGATGTGGAATTGATAATAGTTTAGGATTGGTGAAATGTAATGTGAAATGTGAAATATATTATACTTCATATATTATATAGGATGAATTCTTAATCATGAAAATTCAATTAAATTTGTTAAATATCTGAATGATAAAAAATGCATACACACGCACAAATAATTACGCTTACATCTGTTCCTTCGATTATCAATTAATTAAAACTTTTCATGGACGTTGTTTAAATCCGTGAAAACGCAGAGTTGTGATCTATCAATTTTACAAACGAATAATTTAGGAAATTTTTAGCAACATACCATTTTCCAGCAGTATTATATATTGTCTTCTTCTATAATCTCGTTGGTTCCACAATTTATTCACACAATTCGCACTCTCAATAAATTAATTACGATTAAATCTTAATTTTGAAATCACTAGAACAGTAAGAAATGCCGCAACAATTTTGGTTATTTATCCTCGCTGTTAATGCCGTGACCTTGCTCGTCTTCTAACCATGTACGACGGATTTAGAAGCTTGGATGCACACGGCTCAACTGATCAGGATCCCGTCATCCGTTATCCATGCCAACTCTTCTGACATGCACGTCGACTAGGTTGTTGCTCGCACTTTCTCCTTGATTTAATTTCTTGTTAAGAAGTCCCGTTTGTAGGAAGAATATCTAGGCTATATTTTTTACGTTAGCTTCCGATTCCTAGCTAATAAGTCTTTATTAAAATCACTATTCAGTGAAGTATTACTTGATAAAAGATTTGGAAGAATCACTATTGTCTTTCCTGATATTAAATGATTTGTCCATTATCATGGTGCTCCCTCCATGTTTATAATCGTTGAACATTGTTGTTACAATGTATACATATGTTAATTTTTCGATAGGTGTA
This sequence comes from Vespa crabro, assembly GCF_910589235.1. Taxonomy (NCBI): domain Eukaryota; kingdom Metazoa; phylum Arthropoda; class Insecta; order Hymenoptera; family Vespidae; genus Vespa; species Vespa crabro. The sequence goes on from NC_060957.1 coordinate 6,001,078, forward strand.
CACATATTTACTTTAAAAAATTTATTTTATTTAATTGCCGTTTATTATCAAGGTCTTTATGTCTTCATCATGACAAGTTCATTATAACTTATAAAAGTCGTCAGGTTAGCGATTTTTAAACAATCATGTTTTATACGTTTTATATAATTTATATATACACAAACATACACACACATACGTGTAACATCTACTTATTCATAATGAGTTAAGTTTGGAATTATCCAACGTCGATTCAAACTCTGAACATTGTACTTAGATTTGCTTTATTATCTAGAACTTATTGTTGTTAGACTCACAATCAGTCTAAGATTAGTCTAAAGAAAAAAGAAGCAATTTGGTTTGATATCGAAGAAGATAATAGTAAAGTTGTTTGAGATTAGTTGGCTTAACAGTATACGTGTACAATAAGAAGTAGACGTTCGGAATCCGTCAAAGCAGAAACATTACCTTTTTATCGTGTCATGAAAAAATTTCTTATTGCTCTAATAGAAAGCTCGGTTCTTCAACTTATTATGTTCTTCCTCTTCCATCGATAAGAAAAAAAGAAGATACACTAAGCTGTGCCTTGAGAGAGAAAGTCGTTGGAAAAATTGTTTAAAGAACGACGTACACGTTGTACACGCGAGTTTTCAGTTATTTTTTCTCATGAGTGCTGAGTATTGTGAACAGAAAGAATAGCGACGTTTTCAAAGCACGTGAGTAACATTCTGTAAAATCGTTCTGACGAGAAGTTAAAAATTGTCTTTTATATCGAACTAATTTTCAAAAGACAGAGTTATTTGCTCTGACTTATATTTATGTCTAAAGAATTACAGAAGAAAAGAAATTAAAACAGATTTTCTTTTTTTTTGTAGTAAAAAAATTGGTTTCCATATTGATAGATAAATCATTTTTTTTCATTTGAAAAATTTTTGTCTAAAAACAAAGATTACAAACGTTAATTTGTACGATGAAATGAAATTCAAATGTTTTTTGAAATCGTTGAAATTGTGAATAGACAGAGAGAGAGAGAGAGAGAGAGATAGAGAGAGAGAGAGAGAGAGACAGAGAGAGAGGGAGGAGAAAGAGAACGATGGCAATGATCGGAAGGAGCGGACGATTTATAGTTCAAAGGCTATTACCGTGACCGGATGTTCGCAACTAACTCTCTCGTTGTTGGATCCACCTCTGACTTTGCTCGTGAAGCTAACACGCTCAATTTAGATTGACTATGAACGACTGTCAGTAAAAGGAATGTCACAGTACTCTCATGTATACCTACGAGAGGAATTTTCATCAGAGATCAACTTATAAAAATTCTTCAAACTGGACCAATATGGATCTTCGGAAGAACATTTTTATTTGTCGTGAGCATGTTGTACATTTATATGTTCTGTTTACATCGAGAGATTAAATTAAATCGTATAAATTCCATTTAATATCAATCATACAATTAACTATAATGTTCAATTATTTTATGCTTAATATTATAAAATAATGGAATAAGAAAAATAATGAAATAAGAATAAGAAAAAATTAAACCAACTTTCTTCTTTTATGCGAAATGTGAAAAAAAAACTATAGATTGATCTTAGAGATTTAAAAATTCAGCAAATAAAGAAACGAGAATACGATATTACATAATTTTTTGTATGTAATTTCTAATAATTAATTAAACAAAATAACGTGACGCATTTTTAATGTTACAACAAGCGTCCAACTTTTTCACATACACACAATTTTGCCAACATATTTGAATCTTTTCTATTAAAGATTGTACGTCGCAAAAAAATAAGAGAAAACAAATATTTCGACCGATTTGAATGGATTTATGAGCATACGTATATATGTACATACATGTATACTTTACGCCTACGATAAATGTCGTATTTCTTCAGAAACGTTGAATGAGAACGAACAATGAATCATTCTACGAAAATTTTGTTGACAGATCAGATAGAAAGAGTTGTGATTATTAACGAAGTCATTCCTTGACCGGTTTTTGACTCAGGTATAAATTTTTGTTGAAAAAAAAAATAGTACTATATATACTTCGATAGATCATGAGTAATATTAAAAATCAATTTTTAAAGCGTAAACTCGACAAGATTTTATTTCTTTACTCAAATAATATAATTTTTTTCAAAATCTATATGTCAATATCTATATATATATATTTGAAAATAATACAGATGGTTGTTTCTTTATCTACTTGCAAAGAAAAGAAAAAGACAAAGAGACGAAAAGAAGGGGTTATTGAGTGAGGAGACAAACAAGGAGGACAAACATCCTTTCAAGGAGGAAATACACAGAAGAATAACACAGATTCCTTACGATTGTCATTCGCTTTCTTCGAAGTCTAGTACAGCGGACTCTTATCCTCTTTGTTATTCGCTTTTCTTTTCTTTATAAAGTGGGATCTATGAAGACGAACGCTTGCATGTGTGAGAAAGAGAAAGAGAGAGAGAGAGAAAAAGATAAAAAGAGAGGGAGAGAGAAAGAGAGAGAAAGAGAGAGGGATAGACGAGGAGAGAGCCAGCTGCTTCGATAATAAAAAGCGTTGAGCCGATTAAAGGGTAACGTCAGTCGATGTTGTTCCTTCCTCCCTCTTGTATTGATCATTGATGTGAAATTCGCATAAGTTCATTCGTTTTCGTGCACGGGATTTATTTATTTTTCTTTGAAGAATTTTAAAAATAGTCGACATAGTAAGTGTAATACAAAAAATGAGAAATAAATATACAAGATCATCGAGTTATTCGATATCGTTCGTTTCTTTTGATCTAGATAAGGATTAAATATATACTCTAATTAATTTACTTCATATTTTATTAATCGAACGACTATTTTGAAAACAAAAATACATATATACATACATAAATATATGAATATTGTGTTGTTCATTAAATGATAACTTTGAAAATCGAAACAGTATATCGACGAACGTCCATTATTTCATAGAAGATTACAATCATTATATATGACGTGGGTAGATCTCGGAATTAGATACGTAATTACCAAATCATTCTGCGAAACGTAATACATTGGGTCCATTCTGTGTTAATTGTGTATATGTACGAGGTCTTTTATTCGTTATTCTGGATGGAAAGTAGAACATTTGATTATTATGGAAGAATTTGTCTTATCGATTTAATATTTTCTTTTTTATTGAGATACACGATGCTCGCCTAGAACGAAAATAGAGATTAAACAGCTTAAAGTTCAAGTACCTGATAATATAAAAAATGATACCTTAGTCAAATGAAAATGGAGATGGTGATCTTTGTATGATTCAATTTGATTTCTTTTATAATATTTTTATTTTCAGAATTAATATCTTCTGTTTTTTAATATGCATAATGTTTGTTTAATATTGTGAACGATGATTCGTTAGATCCTCAAATGAAAATGAAAATAAGTGATGATTGTTAAATTGAATTCGATCTTATTTAGGAACTTTTTTTTTCATAATTCTGATTTTTATTTTTATATATGATAAATTTATTCGATATTAGAATGATTAGCTATATATATATATACATATAAATATATGTATGTGTATGTATTTCATTTTAAAAGCGAACGTATCGATGAAATACTCATATTATTGTGTCATTGATGATAATTCGGAATAAATAACGAGAATGTAATCTCCCTTTCGTTAATAATCCCTCGTTTTTACTTCAAAGAGATATCTTACTAATAACATGGCAGCGGATGTTACACGAAGTAACAATACAGTTTATATAAAATTTTAATACATTAACGATAAGATTCTCGTAGTATCGAAATTTCTGAAAAAAATCTTTGAAAATAGAACACAAAAATTCATTTTCACTTCTAGAAGCACCTTTACAATATCTTCTCAATCCATTTTATTATTGAATTATTTAAGTAAAGGTTTTATAATATTATCACATCTTATATAGGTTCGATTCTTTTTTTTTCTTTTCTATCGATATATATATATTTAAAAATTATAAAAATAAAACAAGCAAATTATTACGGGGAACGTTGTTAGGTCAAAAGAAGATCAACGATTAAAGGTTTGAAAAACAGATCGAACATTGCCTTGAATCGGTCGGTCAACGGTAATTCTCGGTGCAGTGAATTACACTGATTTGCTACACATCGTTCTTCCACTATTTGTACTGTCAGAAAGAAAAAGAAGTAAGAGAGAGAGTGAAAGAGATAGAGGTAGATAGATAGATAGATAGAGAAAGAGAGAGAGGGAGAGAGAGAGAGTGAGAGAGAGAGAGAGTGAGAGAGAGAGAAATGAAGAGTAAGACTAGAAGCGTTCACCGTGTGATTTTGCTGCAGGGTCATGCCAGTGAAAGAGTGGTTCAGAAAGCTACAGCCTGTACAGCTGTACTTGGTGGTATTCTTCACTGTGGCATTCTTTATCATTGAGATGGTAGCCAGTCATGTTACACACTCGTTAACGTTACTTCTCAACGCCTATCATATGCTTTGTAACATCATTGCAACCCTCGGCTGTCTCGTTTCGATCAAGGTAAGTTCATTAATAATCTATGATCTTTACTATTTATTCTATTTTTATTTTACTTTTTTTTCGTTTTTTTCCTTCAATTCTTTTTATCGAGGAAAATCATTTCTTTAGGTAATTAAAAAGTTGATCTAATCAATTTTTATCGATTGGAATTTCTAATTAATTATATATAATTACAATTTGTATGAATTGTATATAATTTTATTATTTAATTAATTCACTTATATCGTAGGACGGAACTTTTTATCAACCAAGTGTTCGATCGTTAATCATGATTGATAATTATGTTATTTATCGATTTTAATTATATTTTTGACACGTCGAATTGATTAATTTCATTCGATAACAATTAGATTTGAACGACGATCGATTTATCTTGAAGTTAGAATATTTTACGCCTTTTTATAATTTATGTATTATAAGACATTATTTACAATTTGATATACAGTAGTATCGAAATGAATTATGTCTTAATAGTAAAAGCATATACTGTATTGTTTATCCACTCGTTCATGCATGTACAAATATTAAACTCGTACTCACTGGTGCGATTACGTTAGCATTAGGATAAAAGACACTTTCAATATTCATGTCATTTCTATTATTTCGCTTTCACTTGATTGTTCCGCAATTGAATGATCATTTTCTACTTGTTATTTTCATAATATATATACCTCATTTTGAATAAGATCTCTTTATAATTATAGTTAAATAAAAATTTATTTAAAAAAGAAAAACGAAAAAAGAATATTGTAAAATATCTAATGATCTTATTAGAGTTATGTTTATTAGATTAGATTCATTTTAAAAGAGCTGTCAAGGATAAACTTAGAAGGGATGTTTCCTGTTTTTACAACGTTGTTCCTGATAGGATTCAAGAATGTTATCTTTGACTTGTGTCGTATGCATCCTGATAAAACGTCGTAACCCTTTCGTGATATTAATTATCAAGACCATAAATGTCAGCATAATAAATTGTTGTATTTATTTATTTTTCTTTTTTATTAGATATTTATAAACAATAATTTACATTTTTGACAATTTTTCAACAATATGAATTTTATGAGAAAAATTATCCGACAGAAATGAAGGTCTATCGAATGATTATTATTTATTTTATTATTTTACAGTATGCTCCTCGTGAAAGTTACAGAGGTGTTTACAATAGTACGAGCAGTTCTCTTGGGGATTCAGTGATTTGTTTGGATGGCCAGGAACATGGTTCGAATACTTCTTTATCGACGAAGACAAAGGTGATTAGAACTGTATTTTTCTGTTATATGTATATATAATATATATGTGTATATATATATATATATATATATATATATTATATTATATATAATATATATATATATATAATATTATTATAATAATATATATAATATATTAATTATTATTATTATTATTATTATTATTATAGATTAAATAATAAGTAGGAAATTTGTAAAATATTTTGTTGTATATTTTTATAGCAATCACGATCGGACAGGAGAATGAAGAATAGTTTTGGATGGGCTAGGATCGATATCCTAACAATGCTAATTTGTTGCATTCTCTTAGCTTCCTTCTGTTTCTCTCTCGTAGTCGAGGCGTTACAAACGTTGGTCCATATAGATCATCTCGATGAGATGCATCATCCGATGGCAGTACTCTGCATCGGGGTAGCCGGTATTTTTCTCAACATTTTTTGTTACATTCTCATTGGTGGATTTACATTTAATCAAGGAATATTGTTGCATGTCACCAATAATGGGGACGTCATATTTAGAAGGTAAATATCTTCGTAAGAGCAGATATACAGAAATATCGTTCCAATTAACACATTAACAATTTTATTTTTTATATTTTGTCATAGAAGTAAGTGTTTATATATCATAATATACTGTAATATGTTAATCAACATATAACATTTTAACAAGATATTCTTTATTTTATAATTAGGGATATAAAATCACAACCAGAAACGGAAGGCGAACAACGATTAGCAGCACAAACTAGAAGTTCTTTAGTTGTCCCAAGGAGTCAAGGATTTCGAAGGATATGCCGTGACGTTCTCGGTTGCATTTTTGTCATGCTTGTATCGATATTAGTGTACTTCACTGATTCAGACGTAGCCAAATATTTAGATCCCGTTTTTGCCATTATTTCATCGATATCACTCTTAGTTCTGAGCTATCCGTACAGTAAGTATATTTTAGTTATTGATTATGCGATAAGATAACTATGCCGTCTCCGATAGTTATACTTTAGAAAATATGCTGTCGATTTATTTTTCTTTTTTGTTCCATTTATGTGTCAATATATACGTATGTAGTACATATATTGCGATAGCAATGAGATATATAAATATTTGATCAATCATTTTAACATTTGTGATAGATAAATATATATACACAATTTTTATTTTGTATTGTAAAACATTTAATTTTTCTTGCTACATTTAGGTATATCTATATATATAAACTCACTAATGGACGCTGTGAAATTTTTTAGTGAAGGAATCTGGTTTGATACTACTACAAACCATTCCAAATCATATTAACATCGATTCCCTGAAAAAAGAACTACTTGAAGCTTTTCCAGGCATTGTCAATGTTCATGACTTTCATGTCTGGCAATTAACATCGCAAAAGATTATATTAACAGTGCACATAATATTTTTAGATCCGATGGTATGTAATGATATGATATTCTCGATGATAAAAACAATTCTTTCAAAGCTATCCTCGTCATTGTTAATAGGTTTATGCCAGTATTATTGATCAAATAACAGCGTTTTTTATTGAAATGGGTATAACGCAAGTCACTATACAACCAGAATTTCATAAGGTTTGACATATCATCTCACTCACATCGTGTTTATGAATAAACTTAAATAAAATTTTTTCTATATTATTTTCTTTTCTTTAGATGAAGCCGACAACGGATAAAACTGATTGTTTGATTCGTTGTCACGGTGAACTGTGTAGTTTGTCGCAGTGTTGTACAAGAGAAAAGCTTGGACAAAAATCACCTTCCGAAGAGTCATTGAAACACGTACACGTGATCAATAAGAAGTTTGAGAAAAAGGAGATCATACCTGCTTCACCGATGATAGATTTAAAAAAATTTGTGATACACGATGACGAGAGCCCAAAATTGGCATCTCCTACGACGAGTGGACTAAACAATAGTGAGCCATGCCAATCAAATGATAAACAAGTACAAAGCAAAAAAGATAATGTTGACGACAAAAGTTCCTATTCGGTAAGCGTGGTCGTTAATGATCAAAAACTTATTGCTAATGACTCGAGTCACGATACCGTACCGTAAGTTTATCCTTTTCTCGGTCGAGAATTGTTACTTGGCCTGCATTATTTTTTATCCTTTTTTTTTTTTGGAAGAATCTTCCAACGATAAGACTGTATTTTAGTATTAAGTATTTTTAATTGTGCATAGATAAAAAAATCCTATCGATTATCTATCGATTCAAACGTAAAAATAGAAAAAGAAGAAACAAAATAGATGGAGACAGAACGAAAATTAATTTACGTCGGATTTTTATAGTTTATATTGTTATAGTTTATAGTTAGTATTAGAGATAGGAATATTTTATAAATATAGTACAAACGATTAATTTTTCACTTACAATCCTAACGTACGAATTTATGTTAATTGTTTTTTCTTTATTTTTGACTAATTCAAGTGAGGAAATTCGACTACAAGACTTATTGTAGCTTGACAAATTGTAAATTGAAATAAATGTTTGTTAAAAAGTCAAACTTTTTTTTTATAAAGATCTAAAGATTTTTACTTTGAAAATGTTAAATTAGAAACATGAAGTGGAATTATTTATCGTCTCCATTGGTAACATACAGGTCGATATCAGCGCCATCAAGATTACTGTGCAACAACTTTTTCACTTTCAATACTTTTGCGTAGTTGATAACATTTTCTATTAAGATATAATACGTGTAAGAAGAAAATAGATCTTCATTTATTCATTATATATATGTACATATGTAAAAGTTATTTATATATATATATATATATATATATATATATATTCTATATATGTTTAAATAATTTATATACATAAATTATTTAAATTAATTATTTAAAGTATCATCGAAATCATTAATCCTTCAAATAATAATATAAAATATTATTTTCAATTGATTTTGCAATTACGTGTGGTCAAGTTTAAATCTTATCAATTCTTTTAGCGCCATAAAAATTTGCGCACCAAACGAAAGTGTTTTCGGTATTTTTTACATAACGTAATTTCGAATAAATAAAAATATAAAAATATTACAATTAAAAGTTTACAGACGTCTACAATTTCACGTATGTATTTAAAAAAAGAAAAAACGAATAGACAGAGTTGATGACAAGAAGAGTATGCTCTTACCGATGGAGAAGTTTTATTCAAACTTTCCAATGTCGATCTTCGCGGCTTTTCAAAACCAATTATATACATTCATAACTTTAGAAAAAAGTACGTGTAACGTTAAATAAAATAAAAAAAAAAAAGAAAGAAAAACCAAGTAAACACGTTGAACAGCCAGATCAAAAAATCCAAACGAGTAAACCAAATATCGGTGAGTAAAAGAAGGAAATACGAAAGTGAAGAAGAATGAGAAGAAACGAGTTAACGTTGAAATGACGTCGTACGATAAGTTGCAACATTCTCCAATGGAACGCAAAAGGGGTGGGGTCGTTCGCGTGGATACGTTTGGTGTGTTCTATGTGTGTATGTATGTGTGTGTGCGTGTGCGCGCGCGTGTGTTACCACGTACGATCGCGCGTAGTTCGTGAGTTTAGTTCCAACTCTTCAGCCGAGCGGATCTGGAACGGAGTGATATCCGCGATCGGTGACTTGTGCTTCTCGATAATTAAAGAGATAGAAAGAGTCAGTGAAAAAGAAAGAAAAGAAGAAAGAGAAAAAGAGAGAAAGAACGTATACATCGTGTCATTTCTTTCTCCTTTCTCTATTCATTTTCATTCACAAAAGAAAACGTTTTGAGCAATAAATAATAATGATTTTAATAGGAAATTAAATTAAATAAAAGTAAAAAAAAGCATGTGAAAAGTGTGCGAAGAAAAAACATGAAGACGAAAATGCCGGCAAAAAAGATGACACTACGAACAATATTCGTTCTTATCTTCTTCACTCTTACTCTCTACTGTCGAGGTAATTATTCTGACGTCGACAGCACCACACCTGAAAAGAAATACTTGTCTATCATACTTGTATAGAAAGTGTGTGTGTGTGAGAGAGATAGGGAGTGAGATGTGAGTGAGAGAGAGAGAGAGAGAGAAAGAGAGAGAGAGAGAGAGAGAGAGAGAAAGAGAGAGAGAGAGAGAGAGAGAGAGAGAGAGAGAGAGAGAGAGAATGGTCGAGAGAGGGGGGGGAGAGAGAGAGAATATGTGTATCTTACTTTTTACTGATGCGTAACACGGTGATCACGTGGTCATCATTGAGTCACATACGGTTAAACGAATGAATTTTAGTTCTTAATTCTGATCATCTTGTTCTGTTGTTTTTTTCGATGATTTGAGACAATTAACTTGTTAATCGAATGCTCGCTTCAAATATTTGATGATGATTTTTCTTTGAAATCATTATTCCTTTCTTTCGTTTTATTTTACGTGTGTGTGTGTATTTTCTTTTCTTTCTTCTTGAACTACTTTTAACCGGATATGTCATCTTTATGATGTAGAATGGAATGTTAAGGTGTTAATAAATAATCAGGTCAATAATCGAATCTTCAACAACAAAATGATAATCTTGTCGATCTTAATAAATGTTTCCTTCGTACTTGGCTAATCCGATGCTCACTCGAAACCCCCTACCATTTGAAATTCCACGTGAATCATCCACACCTGAACCGTCCTCCTGTCTCACGGCTCTGAGTAAAAAGTTACATTGGTGACCTTCTTCTTCTGTTTGGTAGAGAGAACTTAATATGACAAATTTGACGACAAGCCGATCTATAAGATCAAAAATTATTTTTCTTTCTCTTTTAATTGTCATTTTATAATGTATAACTTTTTAGAATGCGATGAAAGCTAGTATAAGTCTTATTAAGAGTTTGCAAGTGTCAAGGTCTCGAAAGATCAGACTATACATAACAATGAATCTGCATACATTTTTTATTTTATGTTTTTTCATTTTTTAGTTTCATTTAAAATCGAAATTTTTTTTTACTTGCACGACTATATTCGACATAACTCTTTATGAAAGTTTATTAACCGTTTGAGTCCCAGAGGGTATCGAAAAAACACTGTCAAAGAATCCCGAACAGCGCAACCGGGTTTTCTCTAAATGAGTACGAAAAGATACAAGCGGCGCGATAGCACTTCTTTTATTTTGTGTCGATAAATCCCAAGCGGTGCAATAGCGCTTCGTTTATTTTATGTCGATGAATCCCAATCGGCGCAATAGTGCTTCTTATATTTTATGTTCTGCACATATAAGATGTGTTAAGTAATGTGGTTCTCATCTTTTTCACATTGCTCCGTCACATTTATTGCAGTTGGCAAAGTGATTTGGTTTAATAAAGTTGCCACGATGTAATTTGCGACAATGCGTAATCTGTACCAAAAATGTAATAAAAAAATTACATTTAATTTGAGTGCAATGTAAAAAAGGAATTCATCCAATATATTTTGATAAACACCGATATTACAAATTATAAGTGTTACTCTTCATTTAAATTGTTTGTTTATAATACAAAAATATTTTTAATTTGTAATTCGTTATTTTATGAAATACATCTGTATTATTACTGTAAGTTTATAAATATATCAAGTTTTGTTCGATAAAAATTATTGAGAAGATAACAATGAAATACAAAATGTTTTATTTTCTAATATATTATTGCACTATTATTATAGTATTGTAACTATTATAAAATGTATTATTTACATTAAAAGAAGGAGCTGTGTGATGTACTTGCGTCAGTAAATCTGAGCGCGCGACTTCGACAGTCGATGACGCAACGTCAGTTGTCCACAACGCTCTAAATGTGCTGGATTTTCTCGACATAAAATCTGAACAGTGCGATCATGCTGCTTGGGATTCAAACGGTTAATTACTATCGTATGTTTAATGGAACAAATTTATATAAAACTGATATTTATTTTGTTTTTTCGTCGAATTAATTTACGATAAATATTGGATTTCAAATTCGTTTACATATATATATATACATATACACGATAGATTTCGAATGAGAATAGTTTACAAATTATAATTTCATAATGGAAATAATGCTTTCGACTGAACGTTATGACGATTTCGTCGTCGCTTTCATAAGCACGTGTATATTGTAATTGATTGTCTCCCGGCGGTATATCAATTTAGAAGTTAAGTACTCGTTAAACATCTCGTCGTGTGAACCGATAAGCACGATAACTGTAGTGTTTCTTTCGTTAACAAGTATCCTGTGGTTTATCAATAGGACGTATGTTGTTTATAAATTTTGATTAGAAGAAGAATTTATTTACTTGATTTTTTATATAAGATATTTGATGATGAAGCGACCACATCGTGAAAGGAGTCATATATCGTTTTTCTGGAATTATATTCGTTTGAAATCACGTAATAAATAGCCATGAGTTCATTGCGTATAATCGAGTATAAACGTGGAAAAACAACGTCTTATTTATGATTTACGAGAAATTACAATAGAACTTTTCATCTCATTAATTCAAAAGCTAGACGATTTTAAAGATCGTCTGATTACTCTTTTACCGAAATGATCACTGATTGAATGATAACCCTTGACACGAATCAATAAATTGATATTAGATGCTTTACGACCTTCGTCGTGAGTACAAATGATTCTTAAAACGAATGCAAGAAAATTTTCTTTATTGAAGTTTAAGATAAAGTAAATTAATATGTCTGTGAATAATTGATCAAACTTTTTGGAAATTAAATTTTCTTATTATTAAAAGTAAGAATACGCGATCTATGTTATTTTATAATAAATAATTTAAATAATAAATATGTATCATCTTAAATTTTTCCTTGAGAAATAAAAGTACTTGAGTAGATATATCAAAGACAAGTCATTTTTGTTTTCGTATAATTCATAACGTCTTTATAGCGATTTCATTGTTAATTATGTAAAGTAAATTAACAAAGATCATTGGGCAATGGTATTATTTTTTCAGATTCATCTACTCATTTTTATGATAATTAATATATTTACTTTGTGTCTTCTTGCTGATTACATCGTTATATTTGATTTGTTTCTTTATTACCTAACAATTAATTAATACAATTATAATGATTATAATTGATTATTTCGTAAGATTCTTAAGTATTTATGTACAAATTAATTCAAACATTAATTGTTTTGATATTAAAGGATTGGCTATAGTAAAATCCTAAAAGTGTATAAAATGTTTACATTGTAAAATTATTATTATCACATTTTTCAAGAAGATACGCAGATATTTAGAAGTTGGCTTTAGCTTTGTTTACAAAAGATCGCATCTTCATTGGGATACCTGCTATCTGTCAGCAGCTGGTCTATGATGGACCACATGCTCTGTTATCCTCCTTTTCCTCTATCTCCATCCTTTTGCTTTCCGTGGGCTGGTCATTATTTATCGTGTCTGTATTCTCAAAACAACAGTAAGGTTTATCGTACTTACTTCCCTTGAGATATCTTTTCACCGTTAACAAATTCTTCTCCCTTATCTTTATTTTTAATTTCCAACTTTGATGGATTATTTGATGCATAATGAAAAACTCTTTTGTAAAAAGACCGATGCGATGTTTAGTAAAAATCGATCGTCTTATATCATGCTAACGATTTCTAAGAAATACATAAATGATTTGTTTCAATCGATTTCGTCAAATACTTATAGAAAGAAAAAATTCAATGACACATATCGCATCGTTATTGTTGATTTCTTCTTTTCTTGATATCTTTTTAGAAAGAACCTGATAATATTCCGGTATTTCCTATATCTACGTCAGCCGTTATTTATAAACTAGATATAGCGAAATGATCTATTTTAATATATAAATTAACCCTATTTGTATGGTTTATTGAATTGAAAAAAGAGAATAATTTTTTCAATTTCATTACATTTTTTTTTAATATACATACAAACAATTATACATATTATATATATATATATATATATATATATATATATATTTCTCTCTGTGTGTATATGTATATACGCGTAAAAGATTACATAGAAATGTTCATATGAAATATGATGAAATATATACTTAAGGTACGTTCAAGGAATCAACAATGATTGTCATTCACAGTTAGACGAAGATTTATTTGAGCTTTTGGTCTCTTTCGAATCATAGAAATCATGCGGGCTGTTTGATAACGAGAGGCCTGTTATCAAGAGAGGAAAGAAAGGACTTCCTTCCTAACCATGGCCGCGTTGCGTAGAAATAAATGCTTCAAACGAGTGTATGCGTATACTTTACAACTGTAAAAGAGTGTGCGAGTATAGAAACAAATGGGAAAAGCAGATAAAACCAATCATCCGCAGGACATTGTGGTTAAGGACTCGTTTCTCTCTACCACGAGCGTTAATCTTGTCGCGTTTTTTCATGTTTCTTTCAGAATAAAAACAAAAGATCCTTTCTTTTTCTTATCATGAATATATATTAAAAGAAAAAAGAACAACTAAAAATAAATGAAAAATATTTCGGATTTCATCTTGCTTTATGTTTTGCTGTAAATTAATTGATTTTTACTTTTGATTAATTGAGGTTTACTTTAAATTTTCTAGGACCATTTTGATCATTTTCGTTTCTTTGTTTTATATGAATTTTCTTTTTATATGAACTTTTGAAACGTTTGCTACATTGAAAGCAAAGATATAAATACATACAATGTCTAAAACATACGAATAAATGTTCTAAAGTGAAAAATATTCTTGTTGAAAGGTTAATGATTATTATCGCATCTTATCTTTTTTTTTACAGTGTCATGCCAGGAAAAACCTATACTTATTCCAGAAGAAAGTGAGATTATTAAACAAGCTGGCTCTTCTATAAATTTTACATGCACAGGCTCTAAGAAGATCTTTTTTTTCTTTCCTACGAATTATGGGTCAGACGAAGTATCATCCGAACAGGTTTTTCTCTCTTTAGTCTTTTATTATTTTTTCTTAAATACAATAAAAAAGTATCCATATGTATTCTGCAACTTTAGTAAAAAGTTTTCGTATAAAGTCGAGCGCTTATGTTCAATAGATCATATCTTCGGAAATACAAGTAAAAGAGATCAATAAAGATGATGAATACACATACGTTTTTCGTCGATCCAAAGCCGTGCCTGGTGATACGGGATGGTATGGTTGTTCTTATCACAACATAACGATCACTCGAAAGGAATACGATAATCCTGAGATTAATTGGGCTTACGTTTATGTGGATTGTAAGTAAATACTCGGCAGATGTTAAATACATATTGATAATTTGTTTTTATATTATTCTTATTATTATTTGGATTATATTTTAGCACCTGACAGTTTTTTCGTCGAAAATGTAGTCAAAACTATTAAAGGAATAACTGGTAATATGGCTCTAATACCATGTCGACCAACTTTGCCAAGTTTGAAAGTTATTTTGATCGATCAGTACGACGATGTAAGAATTACTCTTTTGTATTTCTTTAATCTATAAAATAAATTTGAAAGATGAAATATAGATTGAGAAAATTGCAATTGTATAACCGATTAATTTCTTATTTCTTAAACACAGGTGGTCGAAGTAGGCAAGTATATCTCGTATGATCCGAGATTTGGATATACGATAGATCATCTTAGTCTCCACGACAACGGCCTTTTTAGATGCTCGATTACAAGGAACAATGAAACATACGAGGTCAATTATCATTTAGATGTGTTTTGTAAGTATCGAGACACATTATGATATCCTCCTGTACAATATTAATTCGATATGTCTAATTTGTTTTATTTTTTTTATTTTTTTTATTTTTACCATATAATCAAACGATCATTGTTGAATGTCATCAATAATTCTTACTTTTTATTTTATCGAATTGATCGATTTAACTTTGGAGAGATAAGACTATGAAATTGATGAATAAAAAAAAATATATAATATATATTATATATTATATATTAAAAACTAAAGTGGATTTTTGTACTAGCCAAACAAGAATTGAGTGAGCCAAAAATTGTCAAAGATACTTTGCGGCACGTGGTCCGTGGCCAAACTTTGCGTGTTAATTGTACGATAGACTTGAAAGAGCGTTCCGTTCCATTTCAATTATATTGGAAAATACCCGTAGAGGTTTGTTTATTAGGTTTCTTATTATTTATTGAAATAAAAAGAACTCGATTTAAAAATTTTTGTTGTTTCAGAGTCAACGAATAAGCACACATTTATATCCCACAGAAACAAAATTGAATTTAATGCACGTGACCAGTGAATTGATCATACAAAACGTATCAGAAGAGGATGAGAGGGAGTATGAATGTATCATTATAGTTAATGGAGGTACTAATAGTGCGAAGATAAATCTAACGATACATGGTAAGTTTTCCTTTTTCTTTTTGATTTTACTAAAGTAAAATATAAATAAATGAAAAATATCTCGTATCTCACCTCGACTCATGTTTTGCTGTAAACTAATGGTTTACTTAAGAAACGTATGCTAAAGTAAGTATATAGGTGATATAACTTGCAGATCCGACCAAAAAGTATATCAATTTAACTTCACAAGATCCAATTAGGCGTAATGTGATAAAAAATAATAGTAAAGTAATGTGGGTCGTTTACTATGATGCCTATCCTGAAGCCCAATTGAGATGGTACGTCATCTTTTGATTTTCTATATTTTCTTCAACATCGATACAACTCGTTACGTTAAATTCTTGCGAAAAAGGTTTCATCATAACGGCCATGAGATCACGGATGATTGGTCGAATCCAGAGATAACTAAATACGCTATCAACAAAACTCCAACGAAAACGATTTTAAGAATTAATCGATTGGAAATCGAGGATATGGGAGTCTATACGCTTGAGGCTACCAACGATTACACAAATAAGTCTCTCAATTTTACATTGTCCGTATTAGGTAATTAAAATTATGTAAATTCTTATAATTTTTAATATTTTTCATAATATTTTCTTTTTTTTTTTTGTTTAATAATTTTTTGAATTATTTCTTTATTTTAGCCAAACCGACGTTACTATTTAAAGGGATAGAATCATATTATTCGCCTGGTCAAATTGTCCAGATCCATTGTTACGTGATAGCTTTTCCACAGCCAAACATTTCTTGGAATTTCCTACAATTTCCGAATTATTCGTTCCCACTGAACTCGAGTTTAATCGAATTAAAGGTAATTAGATAACACGCCTGTAGTTCGTATACAATATAGAAGATGTTGTTATGAATGATGTTTTTTATTAAATAATGAAGAACAATTGAAAGAATTTTACTACTGTTTCTCATGTAGAATACTACGAAAACACAACAAAAATTATTCCTTTCGGAAGCAACAATGAAAATCGAAGCGTCCGGTTACATTAATTGTACAGCCTGCAATGATGAAGGCTGCGATTCAATTGTCAGTAATATTCTTGTGTCTGGTAAGTAAATTGTTTTAACATATTTTTTTATTTATTTCAATCAATAACAATGATCTAATGAAATTTAATTACCAAATAATAAATATTTATAATAAAAACGATTTATCTGTGATTAATTTATATTGATAATATTATTAAAGATGGTAACGGAGGGTTTAGTATAATGGAGCCAAAAGAACCAATTGTTGAAGGTGATGACATTGAAATCATTTGTGCAGCTTCTATTTATAATTATACGAAAAACATTCAATGGCTGGACTATAACGACAAGCCAATTTTAGAAAATGGTAAAAACAAAACATAACGGATATTATTGCATTACATATAATTTGTAGTTTTCTCAAAAGTATTTCTAATTAATAATTATGTACAATCTATATATCGAAATTTTTCAGAGAGGATACAAGTTATTCTTAAAGAAACTCCGTTCACTTATCGTGCGATATTGCAAGTAAAAAACGTACATATGAATGACGCGATGATTTATTATTGTACTGGAGAAACTTCGGATGAAAATAAGGAAAATTTGTCATATAATTTGACAGTTTACAGTAATTATCATTAATGATCATGAGAAAAATTAATAAAAAAATTAATTCGTTGATGTAATCATTTTTTCACTTGCAGGGCAGAAAATACCGTCATTTACAAATGTTAACTTAAATGAAGCAGATTTGATTGTCGATTTCGGTACAGAAAATCATAAGCTTATCATTTTGAAATGCTTTGTAGATGCTATGCCTAAAGCTAAAATTACATGGTATAAGGTAGACTATATTTGTTCATTAGATATTATTTAATATGTTATATATATTTATTATATAGTATATAATATATAGTGTATGTATATGGATACAAACTTTTGTATTATTCTCAGGATAACGTAAGATTAAAACATAATGAACAATACGAATTGAAACATGATGATCAAGAACTTCACATAATATACGTATTTGAGAATGATAGTGGAATATATTCTTGTAAAGCTGAAAATCGTTTGGGAAGTGTAGAGGCTTATCAAAATATAACGATAAAAGGTATGCTATTGATATTTTCGAATAAATATAATATAAAAATAGTTTGATCTCTTATTTTTATCAATATAATTATTTTCTTTGTACATATACATTTTTTCAGGGAAAGAGTTACCTAAGGGATTGATAATCTTGATCGTCATTTTGTTCATCGTAGTTGTTCTTTTGATAATTTACTTTACAATCAAAGTCCGTCGTGAAAAGGTAAATAATAAAGTTTAAAGATAATGAGAAAACGAATAAGAATAATTAAAAAATAACGTTTTTTTTTTTAATTCCGATAATTCCACAGATAATGAGGAAGGAATTGTTAGAAACTGGTCTAATGCATTTTGAAGAAGGTGCTTTGGAATGTTTAAATCCTGAATTGACAGTAGATGATCAAGCGGAATTACTTCCTTATGATAAGAAATGGGAATTTCCACGGGAAAGGTTGAAGCTTGGTAAATAAATATGTTAAGAATAGTTAGACTTAAGGATCGTATGTTTTTATGATAATAGTTTCTCTATTTTTTCACCGTCCAGTCCCATAAATTTGTTTGTAATGTTTATATATAATAGAATTTTTACGAACTTGGTAGAGTCATTGCATACTACTTTAAAAATACGACTGTTACTTCGATATTTACGGGAACTCGCAAGAACATTTTACGAGAACTTTCTGAAAATTTTTTGCTAATTAATCAACTTTCTCGCTTTGGCACAAAATAAAGCAGCTATTATTTCGTAGCCCATTAAAAATTTAATGCGATCCAATATTGGACGGTGACCCATAAATTGAAAAATTTTGATATTAACTAATGCTTGTGTAACACTAATTTAGGAAAACAATTGGGTAGTGGAGCATTCGGGGTGGTTATGAAAGCTGAAGCTCTAGGAATTTACGAAGACGAAGCTATAACAACAGTTGCTGTAAAAATGGTACGACGTACAACAGATCCAACTTACGTTCGAGCACTTGCGAGCGAATTGAAGATCATGGTACATCTTGGTAAACATTTAAACGTCGTCAATCTTTTGGGTGCTTGTACGAAAAATATTTCGAAACGTACGTGTTATTGATATATTTCGTTCTATATGAAAAATTAATTGAAATTGAAACGAAGTATCCTATTTGGTTCATTGTTTGTCGTAGGCGAATTATTGGTCATCGTTGAGTACTGCCGGTTTGGTAATTTACACAATTATTTGTTGAGACACAGAATCGACTTTATCAATCAGATCGATCCTGCTACTGGTAAATTCGACCCTACGATAGGTATTGATCTCCTCACAAGAACGGCCAGTGTGAACAGCAACAATAGGTTTGTTTTTGTCTAATATGTTTTCTTTTCTTACCCTCAAGATCTTACTATTTTTTTAATATATGTTTTATGTCTCTATGTATACTATATTAATTGCATCTATTCACGCTGTCATTTATTAAGTTATAATTCATTTAGTGATAAAATATCTGGTAAACCGTTCATTGCTCGTTCGGTAAAGGAGGATGAGCGTATAAAAATTTTTTCTATAACTATTCGGCTAACTAACACTGCTTTCTTTATAGTCGAATTTTTCATTTCTCCATAGGCATTATATTCAAGTTAACTTTTATTGTGTTCAACACTTTTTTCTGTATAACATTACAGAAGTAACATGATTCTCTGTTGGTAATAGGATTTTCAAACTGCTTCGCCTTTTGACTTGATAATAGACGACATGCAGCATTTTATGCTTATTCTTCTTTTAACGGTGCCGCGTTGTATATTTAAATCTTCATGTTTCATAAGGCGCCTACCAGGCATCTTTCCTGTAGTTGAATAAGTTTTGTGATTTTAATGATTAATTAGACTTTGCGGAAAATAGACTTACAATTTTAATGATTAATTAGAGTTTGAGGAAAATAGATCACAAATTACAAATCACGAATCATAAATCACACATCACAAATCACTCAATCATTGAATTTCTAATGTAACTTATTTCACAATTTCCTCCTCTCTCTCTCTCTCTCTCTCTCTCTCTCTCTCTCTCTCTCTCTCGCATCATACATCACATCTTATAAATCTACCTTTTCTTCTTCTTTCATTCGTTTAAAGCCTTGTAGCCTATTTTATAACTAATATTTTTACATATTAAGTAATCTAAACTTTCCGTCGGCTAAACAGCAATTACACATGATTTCATTTCGATTAGCTTTTATATTAATAATGATTATTTGCTTAATTTTCCCAAACTCAAGATTTAGATAAATCACTTTCCTATATGAAAAAACAATAGATTTACTTTATATTATAAAAATTGTTAAGTCCATTTTCCGGATAAAATTACAAATATATAAGTATTGCTTATTTAACAATATATATAGAATATTTTAAGTATTACCAGTATCATTAATCTTCTAATGAATGTTGTAGTAATAATTGTTAATCTCCTAACTAATAATTGTTATTACAAATTAAATAATGATAACTATTATTCTAAAGTTCCGTAAATAATAATAATCTTTCGCTTTAATCGTTAATACCAACAATAACACGAGAATGATGAAGATGCATGCTAGGGGCTGCGGTTTAACGACTCTTCTTTTTTTCTTCTGCCCGTGTGATAGGATAAAATATGCGGCATTGTCCTTTTCTCGCAGTATCAGTGCGAATTCCGACACCGAGACGGTACAGTATTATGCTCATAATACCACGGACTCTCAAGGTGCGAGTATGTCCCCGGATAGCTGTATGCTTAGCAATAACTCGTCTCAGCTTGGTTGGAGATCTAATTATCGTGGTGACTATAAGGATCACAATCTGAAACCGATTTGTACTCAAGATCTTTTATCTTGGGCGTTTCAAGTGGCTCGTGGTATGGATTATCTTAGTCAGAGAAGAGTAAGTAGTCAGAACTTGTGCCAATTATGAGTTGCAAAAAACGTTAGTATATATGTTGGTACTTATTATAATACACTTTATAATATTTTATTGTATATTTACATTTTTTTATAATTTTGATCAAGTTGATTAGAATTTATCGAATATAACATTAGGTTCTGCACGGTGATTTGGCAGCGAGAAATATATTACTTGCTGAGAATAACGTAGTAAAGATCTGCGACTTTGGACTGGCAAAGACTATGTACAAAGATGGCAATTATAAAAAGAAAGGTGATGGACCATTGCCTATAAAATGGATGGCCATCGAATCAATAAGAGATCGAGTGTTTTCAACGCAATCAGATATATGGTCTTTTGGAATAGTCCTTTGGGAATTTTTCACTTTGGCTGAAACTCCGTATCCAGGTATGGAAGCTGAAAAACAGTATCAGAAACTTATAGAAGGTTACAGAATGGAACAGCCACCATATGCTACTTCAGAAGTGTAAGTATATATACACGTTTTATATGTTCGAAGTATAATATATATAATGAAACAATTGGTACATCCTGTCGAATTTCAAGAAAATTTATCTTTCACTCTAATACTCACTTTATAGATACAATATAATGTTGCAATGCTGGAAAGCCAAGCCAACTTTACGTCCAAGTTTCACAGAATTAGTGAACAATATAGGCGATTTATTAGAAGAAAGTGTAAAAACGGTAAGTCACTGTCGATCGATTTGATTATCAATGATAAATAATTTAATTAAATGTTTATCAAGAAAATACGATTTAATGTAATAAAAATCGTTTTTCTCTGTTTTTCATGATTTTTAGCACTACATAACTCTGAACACACCATATATGGATATGAACACGATGATTTTGGATAGCAAGAACGATTATCTTACGATGATGTCAGCACCTGATCATGCAATTCTATCATTACCTGTGGGTGATTATGTAAACTCTCCTATCTCGGAAAATGCACCCGAGACATCATATGTGTGTATGAGTCCAACGAGTTATGAAGACGAATCGGGTATCTTTAGTCCCAAGCCGAATACAGAAAAATCTCGTTTCGAATATCCTTCTGTGAGATCTGATTTTGATGACGCAGTTGAATTATCACCGATGTTGAAAAAAGTAGAGGATCCTTATTTGAAACCTATAAATGTGCATGAACGCAGAGCAGAGTTTGCTCGGCAACGACAAGCCGCGAGTGCTCAATCGATCGATCGAATCAACGAAAGAAATTCTGGTTATTGTAACACTCCACGTAATCTTCATTTAATAGATCTGAACGAAAAATCAAGGGAAACGGATCAAGAAGAAGAGGAGGAACAGAATGAGGATCGGACGGACTCCATTCCAAAGAAAAAAGAATACACTCCGTCCATTATAAGAACCGAAAACAATTATGTGGACATGCCTAAGCAGAAGAATGATTTAAAAAGGGATATGCCTAAGCAAAAGAATGATTTAAAAAGGGACATACCTGATAGCTTTAGCAATCCCAGCTACGTCATGATGGGGAATGAACTCAATCAGTCAGTAGCGTGAATTAGAATTGATCTCGTTGTTTGGAGATTTATTAAAGTGATAATTTGATTAGTTCAAGGACAACCGAGGCATAATAATTTTATTAGAAAATCGATTACGAGAATGCAAATTTATGTTGCATGATGTCATCGTGTTGTTATATTTTTTTATACATTTTTCATGAACATTTATATCGAATTATGCGTTTAAAGAAATTGCGATATTTTTCTAAGAAACGTTTTTAACATAGGATAAACATTAGATTTTAGTGATCATTTCATCATACGTGTCATTGTCATTAAAGTTTTATCGTACTCGCGTTTAAGTACAAAAATTCAATGTTCCTAAGATACGTGCATGAAAATTTTTGTTTAATTATTATATTTTCTTACAAAATGAATCCTAAAACATTTTCGAAACATTACATTGTATTGGACGATCTTTTCATTTCTTTTTTTTTTTATAAACGAAATAGTTCAAATTTAAACGATAATATATAAAATCGTTGATTAAAATGTCTATATAATATGTATATATATATATTCAACAATATTGCTGATTGATAAAATGTATGTATCTTAAGACTAGTGAATATTCTACGCGAGTATAATATGTGTGCTTCTCTAATGAGAAACTGCAATTGACTGTATAATTTAATATATTTACTACTTATAAACTGGAGAGATATTTTAATACTTTCCGTATGTATAACTTTAGTGGAGAATAATATCTGAGAATATATATTGAGAGAAACCGAATTTTGTAACACAAATGATATAGTAATAGTAGTATTTGTCAGTACTTAATACTCGTAATATGTATAATATTCGTGTTGCAGAAATGGTACTATCATATACATATATGTCATATTTATATATATAATCGAAATATATATATATATATACATATATGTATGTATGTGTCATATATATATATAACACTATTAATAAATAAGCTGAATAATTCGACCAGAGGACAAATATATAATTAACTAATTATAAAGTCAAACTTAATAAGTACAAGATAGATGTGCGTATGTGTGTATGACGTATGATATGATCTTTATATTTTAATACGTCTATATTATTAAATATAATTTCTAGAAGGAATAAAGATACGACAATTATCGTTGCCTCGAACAAATTTATGTAAATTTTATATCTTATAGAATTTTATGAATGTATTGAAAATAAAAATTTCATTTTAATATAAAATATAAAGAAATATAAATTAAAAATAAAATAAACGTAAAACATTCACATATTGTGTCAGTTGTTACATCCAGTCATAATTTTTGTATGTACAAATTATAACTTCGGATCTATTTCTTCCGTGATTCTAATAGAATACGGTACATCGTATATAGTTGCACAATTACGAGAACGTCGACCTTTTTTAATGATATCATTGACTAATTTCCTTTTATACTGTATCCATCTAAAAATATTATCGTTCATTAAATATATGTATGTGCAATGGATATAAAATTAACAATCGATTTTACTTTCTATTTTTGACGAACTCTTTAAACAATTCTTCTCTGCTTAAAAATTTCGAATCCATAAATAATTTAACTCTGTGCCAAATGTTCGCTTGATTATGTTCCATTAGCCAATATCGTGGAATAAGGAAACATCGTACAGGAGTTACGGATACGATTCTTCGATTATACATATTTTCACCTGATAAACGAAAATTTCATTATTCAATTATGAAAGATCGATAATAATACAAGCGTAAAATTTATTTTTCCAACCTATTCCAAAACAGGCACCCCTATAAAACATGCACACTTGCATAAATATCGTATGAACGTCTTTCGGATAACTTCGCAATATAACCGATGGTTCTCGCATCAATATTTCCGCAACGTCCGTTATCTCGTGCCATTCATTCACCTTTGTGTATTGATATTAATAATTCCATTCGTATACTCTTCAATTATATTGTATTCACTTACAACATCTAGAAGCGTGGCTGTTATGATACTCATACGTTCCAGATCAACATTGTAATCTGGTTTTTTGGATAACATAATTTGACTATAGTCTATGATCGTATCACTTATGTCAGTCTCTACTTCGATCCGATCATCGTCCTATATAATTAGTACATCGTTAATTCAAGAAAAAATTCAAAACAGATGTACATTTCCGAAATAAATAATTAAAAAAAAAAAGAAGAAAAAAAGAACTATTGCAATTAATAAAAAATTTCTACCACTTTATTATCGATTTTTGATTTTTTTTGTTTAGTAGTTTCACCGGTGTCAATACTTCTCTCATTTTGTTTTAATTCCGATATAGTTTTCGAGTCGTATAATTCGTATCGCATTTCTTGGGTAGTGGGTTTCTTTTTAACGAGTATGTGTTCTATCAGACGACATTCACCTTCCAATAAAAAATGTACATAATTGACCATGCCTTTTCCGTCACCTAACAATACCTTGGAAATTGAAGATTCTTAGATTAATTAATTCTTAGAAAATATACAATAGCTAAACGAATGTCAGTGATACAATTCTTATATAATAACCTCGTTGGCTTGGAAATGTTTTAGCTTGCTCAAAATGCAACATTCTCGTATAGTTTCTTCGTCCCAAGATTTAAAGTAATTAAAGTTAATTAGAGCGTCTTGCAACACATTCCATTCATTCATCAAATTATCTTTTAATATTTCATTGAAATCATCGAGATTGATAAGTATTAAATCTACCGAGGCTGGAAAAAAGAATATAATCAATTACAGTTAATAAAATTCTTATGATTCAGATTGTTTACTTTTAGTGACTATGGTAGCTGTTCTTGGTATCATATGTAACAAAGCAATTTCACCAAATATGTCTCCCTGATGCATAGAACCCATATCAATTTCCTTGGTATCGCCTATTAATTAAAAAATTATTAATGATAATAATGTCTTTCATGATAATTTGATTAAAAAAGAAAAAAAAAAAGAATTTAGAAAAAGTTATACCGGTAAGATCATCGGTAACGACCCTCGTCAGGTTGACCTCTCCGTCAATGATAAAGTAAAGATTTAAAGCCTTGTGACCTTGACGAACGATTACACGATCTCGTGGTACATACTGATAAAAACATACAGTCGCCAACAATTCTCTATGTTCCTCCGGATATTTTCGAAATATTCGTAATCTTTTGAATAATTCATAAATATAAGTCTTCTCGGACGATGATCTCTCATTTGGATTTATTAGCAAGATAGAACGATCCTTTGATTGAAAAATATTTAAAAAAGTAAAAAAAAAAGGAAAAAAAAAGAAATATGAAAATGTTTTAAAGTTATTCGAAATGATTATGAGAGTATTGTTTTATTAATCTTTTTCTCTTTTTTTTCACAAACCTCCAAGGTCAATGCTTTTTTTTCGCCTTTTTTGTGAATCAATTTTTCAGTCAATCTAATCTTAATTGTTATGTCGTCGATAATTTCTTCAATCATAGGTTCCTCGGTCAACCATTCTATAAATTCGAGAACTAATCTCACTGCGGCACGAAATAAGTTTCGGCCCTTTAACTTATTGGTCTAATAAAATACATATAACAGTATAACATGTTAATAATAATCTTATAAGATTTGCGAATGATCTTTCGATCCTGAAATCTTCATTTTTCATTTTTTAACCTACCCTGATACGGAGTAACGATCTTTTTGTTAAAATCGCACTGAACGATTTTTTCAGAGATAATCTCTTTAAATATGCAGACATCCTTTCGAAAGTTGTTTATAGCAATACTATTTTGAATATAGTAATATTATTAAAAATATTAATATAAATAGATATGTGTGTACTCATTATATTTTTCTAAATGAAAGTTCATTTTGTTATATCAATAAATCGATTTTATCCTGCTTTCTTTGGCGCCATTTAATATAATAACGTCAATATAGACACTAATCATGATTTCAAAAGACAAATTAAAATGATAAGAAAATATTTTACTGTTTAAAAATTTCATATTATCTTTCTAACAATTATTTAATAGTTTCAAATAAAAATGTGAAAATTTCGCTACATGTTTAATGTTTCTTATCCAATACGCATTGTAGTTCCTTTCTATCTCTACAATGATTGGTCGAAACATCTAGGTACAACGTAGTCCAATAACAATGATAATTCTGGTCATGAGTATTTTTCTGCATACATTGCGTATGTTGAAGTTACTTCGTAAAGTGACTTTCAGTTTTAATAGTATAAAGTATAAAGTATTCATTCGTAAATAAAAATATGGTAAAAATATAATATTATAAATACTACGTATAAGCGTAAAATTATCAAATTATCAAAAATAATTATTAATATCATAAATCTTCATAAATTCATTGTTACACTATTCTTAGGTTATATTAATTATGACAACTACATTTGCTTTTCTATTATTTATTATTTCTAATAGAACAGATATATTTTAATTGATTCAAAATAAGTGAAATTATAAGTCATAAAAAATTCCTAATAAAAATATTTATAGAAAATACATTAAAAAGTATTGATTAGATGTAATATAAACATTACTTGAACGTATTACAGAGTTTTGGATTACCATCGTTAATACCTAAGCCTACAGTGGCTGACCAATTTAATCTTAAAGATGATACATATGGCATTCCAAATCCTATGGTTTCTGGGTAAATATTATTTTAATAAATTTTTCTGAAATTTGTTTATTCCAATTAATTAATCAACAATTGATTATATTAAATATTTTGGTTATACAGATTGGCAGGAACAAGGCAAAAAATTGGTTATTCGCACCCTTTAGAAGCTTCGGAATTAAATGTAAGTATAATTTATTTTACTACATATAATTCATTATGATAATGTGTACAATTTTATATTATTATAAACAATATACAGGTAGTATAATTTGATTGCTTTTAGCATAAGAAAAATCAAGAATCCATGAATATGGTCTTATTACGTAATGCTCAAGGATTACATGCTCCATTGCGTCTTGCAATGGAATTAAAAGCTGCTGAGAAAGTTGGTAGACTCTCTTTTTTGCCATCATCAAATATTATGAGAGATGTTATTCTTGGTAGAGATGAAGAAATTGGGTAATTTATTATCTTTCTCTCTCAATCTGATATTTAAATGGACAATTATTACAATTGAAAATTTATATTTTTAATTAGATTTGAGGATATATTAAATACATCTGAATTCAGAGAACAAATGGGACAACCGCACGCAGTAGTAGAAAAAAGTCTTGGAATTCTTTAAGAAGGAGGTACGATTATTAATAGAACGTACTATTTTGTTTATAAGAAGTACTTGTGATGCACAATCAAAGTTTAAAAATAAATATTACGATCTGTATTATTAACTAAATAACAGTTAACTTAAATTGATTTGCCACAATTCAAATGAATGTATTTATCTTTTATTTTAAATTAATAAAAGTTACTTTTAAATAAATTTATATATATTTTAGATTTTCCTTATAATTATATTTGTCTTATTGCAGAGTTGTTCATTCAGAGCCATCTACATTATATTATTAATGATGCAAATAATAGGAACACTTTTCTTAATTATTAGAATTCTTTAAATCATTAAGTTTTTGTTATATCAATTATATAAAAAGCATGAAAAGAAAGTTAACAAGGCTATCAAAAAAGTTAAGATAAATTTATCAAAGAGATAGAGAACATTATTGCTTTATATTGACAAACATATCAAATTAGTCAACTCATTAAGCATTGTTATCTGCATAATCAACAAGTCACACTAATTACATTTCATACAGTCTAACCAATTTCGAAAGTTCCTACTTTAAACCGATGTAATTCTGTTGTATAATTCTTCATTAAAAAAAATCATTTTATTTCGTAATAATATATTAATTTCGATCAGTTATATATTATTTCATTAGATATGCATTTCCTATATTATTTTTAAATTTCAAATTTTCTATTATATTTCGACTTTGAGACAACTTTGTGTAAATTTATAC
The DNA here is from genome assembly GCF_910589235.1 of Vespa crabro. NCBI lineage: Eukaryota > Metazoa > Arthropoda > Insecta > Hymenoptera > Vespidae > Vespa > Vespa crabro. The sequence continues at coordinate 6,029,573 of NC_060957.1, forward strand.
TAAATTTATAATATTTATGAAATGGAAATATTCAAAGCCTATTTCATTATTTCAAAAGATTATTTGTATCACGCTTTCTTTTAATCGCATTTCTTTTTAAATATTAAAATCTTTATAATTAATACAGTCGTAATTAAATTTAAAGAGAATTTGTCCATGTATAAAATCGTGAGATTTACGCATTTGGCAACACTGATTCGTTAATATAAAAATACAAAAATTTTTCCCCGCCGTTCTCAAGTCCATTCCTATTTTGAACTGCGTTTCTGTAAGGTCATTCTTTGTAAAGTATTACTGGTACGATGTGTGATATAAAAATATTGGATGGTGGTATCTCGACACAATTAGCGTTACACGTGGGTGACAGAATCGATGGTGACCCATTATGGACAGCACGTTTTCTAGCTACAAATCCGGAGGCTGTTTATAAAACGCACTTGGATTTTTTAAGAGTCGGTTCTGATATAATAGAAACAAATACTTATCAAGCCACGATCGATGGATTCATGAAATACTTGGGAGTTACAAAAGATGAAAGTACTAAATTAATTTACAAAGCTGTTGAATGTGCTAAAAATGCTGTGGAAACTTATCTTAAAGAAGTAAAAAATGATCCAAACATTCCCAATCCTAAACCATTAATTGCTGGATCCTGTGGACCATATGGTGCTGCATTACATGATGCTTCAGAGTACACTGGTCATTATGGAACTCGTATATCTTCACAAATTATGAAAGATTGGCACAGATCACGTATCTCAATTTTATTAGATGCTGGTGTAGATTTATTGGCATTAGAAACTATACCTTGTAAAGAAGAAGCTAAAGCATTAATTGAATTATTGAAAGAATTCCCAAATGCAAAAGCATGGTTATGCTTTTCTTGTCCCAATGGTAAAACTTTAGCAGATGGTACAGACTTCCAAGAAATAGCTATGCAATGTTATAAAGAAGCTCAGCCTGGTCAATTAATTGGTATTGGCGTTAATTGTATTGCACCACAATATGTCACTTCTTTATTGAAAGATATCAATAAAGAAAATTCTACAAATTTTGTACCATTGGTAGTATATCCTAATAGCGGAGAAAAATATACAATAGCAGAAGGATGGAAGAAAGAGAAAGAGTACTATCCTTTGTGTCAATTTGTTCATGAATGGTTGAATTTTGGAGTAAGATATATTGGTGGATGCTGTAGAACAGAGGCTACAGATATAAAGAAAATACGTACAGAAGTACAAACTTGGCTGAAAACCAAAAATTCTACTGCTTCATCTTCATGAAGTTTTTTTTAAATTAAATTTTTTTTTATTCTTTTATTTCTATTATAACTTAATAATAAGAGGGTATATACTACAAACAGGAAATCTGAAAGAGAATATCTTAAAAGATAAATATTTTGATAAATATATAAAAAACTAGATAAATAGATATATCTCTGTTACTGCCATGTGCCTTTAAGACAATAATTTAGTAAATTGGATAATTATAACAAGTAATTGATGATGTTTTAAAGTATATATTGAAACTATTTTATGATTTAATGATTAAATTTATAAATATATATATGTAATATCGATTATTGTATATAATACAAAATTTGTAATATGGCCTTATAGATTTTTTTAGGAATATACAAAATATTTATATAATAATGTACCAAAGAATACATTTAAGCATAATAATATTATAATATGAATATATAAATATTTGTAATAAATTCGTGCAAAAAATTAAAAAGAAAACTTTATTTATTTAAAAAATTTTTATTCAATACTGTTATTTTTCATCGTCATATTCTTTTTGCTTAGTTATATTACAGAAACCTTTTTCATTTAATAATCGATTCATTTATTTATCTTCTGCATGTTTTACAATATATATTAATTCATTTCCAATAGAGTATGCATTATCTCCAACTTTAATTTCTGCAGATTGTTTTTCTACATTAATAATAAATAAAGCATTACTTGGAATTAATGTTTTTCCTTCTAAAATATTGTCAATATTTGGTTTCAAACGTGGTCCCATATTTGGGTCATCATAACGATATAATTGAACTGAAGCTGTATCTGGGAGAAAGAGAAATTATATTTGTAAAATAAGTTATTAATAAAAGATACATTATTTCTATTAAAAATGTTTTGATTAATATTGCAAACCTTTTATATGTTTATGCTCTTGTAAAATAAGTTTTATTAAATTAGAAACTGTGTCATTTTCATAAATTTTTAAATTAATGCTAAATAAACCAACATATTTCTGTGGATTCATAAGAGATAATAAGACTGAAGGCTTTACAAAAAAATTTATGTAAGGAGAACCAGGACAGCATTCTTCTTTTGTTTTTTCAGGAGCTTCATCGGTATACTTTATAATAATTTCACTCAGCTAAAATATTTAAAATGAATCACTTAAATATAATATATAAAAATAAAATATAAAAATAATAAAATTATATTTTTAATAAATAAAATAAATAAAAATAAATATATATATAATTGAAAAATTACCTCTAAAGTGTTTTGAAGATACTTTTTATTTCTTTCAAGAATATCATACTCATTGAAATCAAATGTTAGATTGAGAGCACTTATACCAGCAGATTCTACCTTTTCCTTTGAAGCTTGCACGAATGGCATTACTCTTTTCATATATTTTTTTAACTCAGTTATGTTTCCTAATTCTGTAGCAATTGCTTTATTTTCTGGTAGTTTGTTTCCATTTTTCTACAGAGATATTAAAAATGAATGGAGTTTTTAAATAAATTATATAAAAAATTATATAAATTATATTCAAATATTTCAATTACTTACCATATACATTTCTTTCATAGTTTCGAGTACAATATTTTGCCAAGGAGGATAAGTTTTGGCTACCCAAATAATTCCTTGATTAGGCTTTTCTGGAGGCACAGCATTTGCACCTTTTGAAACTTTTTTTGGTATTAAATAATTCTTTAAAAGAATTCTAAATGAATGGGCAGCATCCATTAAGTACTGTGAAGATTTTATAAGAACTAAATCGACATTACCGGCTATCGGCCATCGACTGTCTAGTATGCTACCTTCCTAATATAAAACAAATTCTTTTTTATATTAATAAAATAAAATATCGATAGATATTATTTATATTTTAACATATACTTTTAATAATGCTTACTTTACCAATAAGAGTCCATACATGTTCTGATACATGAGGACATATTGGAGATAGCATAATAATTTGCAGTTCTATGTATTTAATAATAAGATTCCAATTAATACCATCTAATATACTTAATTGTAAGTACTTATCTCTGGCAGCTTGCAGTTCAAAAAAGCCAGTTCTCAATGCTTCTTTATAAAGCATTTTTGAATAATTTTCATTTGTTTCTTGTATCTTTAGACTCATTTCACTATTAAAAAATACCTATGTTATATTTTATGTATATGAATGTATTAATCAAAATTCAAGATATACCTTTCAAAGACTTTATCATTGAATGTATTTGGTTGATCATGTCTGTGTAGATTTTTTGAAGCCATTACTTCCTTGACCCATTCAATAAATGTGTATAATCTAAGTATTCCTGCATCAGCTGCACTTTCTACAAAATTAGCATCTTCCACTGAATCTCCAGAATCAGCCAAACATAATCTCATTCCGTCTGCTGAATACTTCTCGACAGCCTCTGCAAGTGTTAGGAAATTTCCTTCTGATTTTGACATCTGAAAAATATAATCACTGTTGATTTGTATATTCAAGAAAAATATTCTATTTTATTAAAAATTTGTATTACCTTAGATGAATTTAATAATAAATGACCATTTACTCGTATTCCTTGAGGCCATAATTCTGGTTGTTTAGGCCATATTGCGGTGTGATTATAAAGAAAGAAAGTAAGGTGATTTTGTACTAAATCTTTTCCTGAAACTCTTAGATCAACAGGATACCAGTAATTAAATTCTCTTCGCATTCGATCTAATGCTTCTTTTTTAATACTCGTTTCAGGTAATTTTGCATCATTAAAGAAGATATAATCCCAGACTTCTGATGTCATTTGACTAGCCCTAAATATAATTACTTATATAAAATAAGAAATAATTTAATATTGATGTAAATAAATATAAACTACGATGTATACTTTATCCCTAGCACATTTGGTTTTTCTCCTTTAAATGATTCCCCTTGTAATAAATGAGCTACTGTATAATATGCCATATAAATAGTTGAATCAGAGAGAGATTCTATCAACCAATTTTCGTCCCATGGTAATTTAGTTCCTGAAATATTTAATACATAATTAAAATTTTTCTCAATAATACACGATTATGAATCCAGATTTTACTTACCAAGACCATAAGTCCTAGAACATGCATACTCATGAAGCCAATCTAGACAAGCTATAAAATTTTTTCTAACTTCGTCATGAAAGACATTTAGATTTTTCAAAGCTTCCAGTGTTTCCTTTTTCCAATTTTCTTCACCATAATCTAAATACCATTGATCACACAAAGCGACTACACATTCGTCGTTTGATCTTGAAATAATCGTTTTTTCAGGTTCATAATAAATGACAGCATTACCGTCATTAACTAATACTTGCTGAATCTGCTTTTTAACATCCTGAATTTTCTTTCCCTTATATTCACCAACTAACAATACACCATCATAGAAACCTTTGAGATATACCATTTCCTTAGCTTCTAATAATTTAATTTTATCATTTTGAGACTGTATTTTTAATTTATCATATAGAGTCACTGCAGATAAATTGCCAAATTCTGGGATTTCGAGAATCGGTATCTAGTGATCAGAAATGTAAGTATTTATATTACATCTAATTTAGATTAAATATAAATGTTTAACTTACAGGATCATAAGGCAGCACCATTTCATCCTTGATTCCATATTTTTCTCTGAATGGTTGTTTCTTTTTTAAATCTACTAAAGCAGCATAATCATCCGGAGAATCACTAGGCACTGAAGTTACTATTCCTGTTCCTTTATCTTCTTTGATCGTTAACATCGGTAATGTATAAATTGTTTTATAAGATGTAAGAGATGCTTCTATTGCTACTCCTAAGATGTCCTAATAATATAAATGATAGAAATATAAATAAAAATGTTACAATATATTTCTAAAGTGATATTTAAAACTTACCTGTCCAGTTAATTTTAAGAGAATTTGTATTTTTCCTTCTTCCTCAAAAAAGCCTTGATAAGACATATTTCGAGCTGCTCTTTCAGTCGATATGAATACTTCACCACTCTTTAAATTATATGCAATGTAATTCATATCTGGATGTGCCCAGCAATTAGTTTGACCATACATAGTTTCTGGTCTTAAGGTTGCTGCTACTAGATAAACTGGTTTTCCAGAAAGTGATCTACAATAAAAAATATAAATAATACTTTTGTTAAAAAAAAAAATATATATATATATATATAATGTAAAAATTCTTTACTCAAGAGATTTTGGATAAGGCTCTTGAATTTTTAATTTTATCAATGTATATTCTTGTGGTCCAACACCTTCACCAGAAGATCTATCATGGTCCATGCATGGTTGACCATCTCTTGGAGAATAAATTGTATATCTTTTTCCATATTTTATTTTATTTCTACGTTTTAGATGTTCAAATTGCCACTTTACAAATGAGTCAAAAAAGGGATTAGCATCAGTTGTAATAAATGTGCGACGCCAATCAATCTAAAAGTAAAATAATTTAAAGAAGCTTATTATAACGAAAACACTTGTATATTATGAATATTGCATCTTTCAACATACATGTAATCCAATTGCCTTGAGATCTTCCACAGCACGAGGTGAAAAATAATCTAACCAATATGCAGCATCTGCAAATTTTTTTATTTCTTCGTGATCTAGTCCAAGAGTTTGCATAATTTGCCATTGATATTTTGCAGTTCCAGCTTTGGCAACTGCCTTACTCTAAAAACATTATAAATATTAAATATAGTTATTTATTTATATAATATGTTATGTCATTAGTAAAAATTTCTTACCTTTTTCCCTTTGCTTTTATCTTTTATAACTACATCATCTATTTTTTCTTTAATTACAATACTTTCTTCTGGAAATTGTGGTGGATAGCCATATAATTCCATTTCTCTTTTTAATTTATCTGCACATGCTTTAATTGGCATACCAGTACAGTGAAAGCCAAATGGAAAAAGAACCTTTTTTCCTAACAAACGATTAAAACGTATTGCAAACTAAAAGATATGAAAATATTATATTGATGTTACAAATTATAGTATAAGGATATCCTTTAAATTGTAAAATAATAATTAGAGAATTCTTACTTCACATTTTGACAAAGAAAATGTATGCCCTAAATGAAGGCGTCCATTCATATAAGGAAATGGAAAAGTTGCCAAAAATTTATCATTTGATGTGCTTTTAGGTTCTAACGGTGCATCTTCTTCATAAACTTTTGCAGTATACCATTTTGCTTGTACTTCCTTTTCAATTTTTTGAAGGTATTCAACCTTAAAGGTACCTTTTCTTTCTGCTGTTTGCTATAGAAGATTATAAGCTTTTCAAAAATATTTTAAAGATATTAAAGATATTATCAAATTTTTCATAAATATGTAATAATCTAGATAAAAGACGACGATTTAGAAATTAAACGAATTAAAAATTACTTTTGGCAATAAACTTCACTATTAGTCATATTTTTCAATTTTATTGCACATAGCAATTTAAATATATTATAATAAAACTACATAAATCATAATTTAATGACACGATATCTTTATTTAATATATATAAATGTGGTACATCTGTTAATGTTACCGACATTGAGGTTAATTCGTATTGTTCCCTATATTGTACGTATATAAGTGATAAAAATAAAATAAATATAATACCTTAATAGTTAGCGGGGTCGCCATTTTGATTGTAAATCTTAGTAATTATTTATGTCGTAAATTAAATATCCGATTACTCTGCTGACTTGCATCGAGCACGTGGGTACAACTATTATACTCAGCAATAGCCAATCACTTTCGTTTTACATTATTTTGCATTAATGTCAAATTTTAACATATATTTCTTTTGCGAGATGTGTAGAATCGTTAAAATTAATATTACGCAAATAATGAAATTAATTGATAATATTCAGTCGGGGACAAAAATAAGTGGACAGATATTAGAAATAGATAACGATAAAGTTTAATCGAATTGATATGATTGTTATATATTCAAATTTTATTTATTATGTATCCTTATAGTATATACATTATTCAATAAAAAATTGAAAGTTGTATCTATATTTGTGTGCTAGGAAGCTACACTTAACAATATTGTTAGTTATTTATCAAGATACAAAAATAAGAGGACAATTAGTTTAAATGTTTTCGCAAGGCAACAAATGTATAAAAACATCAGACACACATCATACTTAGATGCAGTAATCTCAAACAAACTTCTTAGTATCAATTCAGACTTTGTGAAAGTAAGGTAATTTGTAAAAAATTGCAGAATGTCAAAAACTCATGAAATTTCGATTCAAATTCGCCGATAATTGTTTCCAATTAAATGATCTTATATGTAAATGACCTTAATAAAGTAAGTTTCCATGTGATAGTACAAAAGTATAAGGTATCAAAAAGTACAGTGGAAAAAATTTATAAAAAATACATACAGAATAATACTGTAGAAAATTTAAAAGATCGTGGACGGAAACGCTCTACCACTGTACATGAAGACTATCGAATTATTCTCAAATGACAACAAGATCCGATAATTGCTTTAAGATATATTGTTATATGTTAGGATTAAACGTTTCCACAAAAACAATAAAACGAAGACTGCACAAGCTGAATTAAAATTTTATAAAGCTATACGTAAACCACACATTAATAAAAATAATATGAAAAAGTATTTAACTTTTGCAAAAAAAATATGTAAATATGGCACTTTCATTCTAGAAAAATATAATATGGAATGATGAAAGTAAATTTGAATTGCGGCAACTAAAAAAAGAACATATTGTCTGGAGAAAAAGAAGGGAAGCATATAAGAGAGCATTTTATTACGCCAACGATTAAATTTGACAGTGGATCATTGACAGTGTGGAAGTGCTTTTCCTTGAGTTGGTATATTGATAAATATTGATGGAATAATGAATGCGGATAAATATATTAGCATATTGTATACAATTTTAGAAGAGGTAACAGTAAAAATGGATCTTGAGGAAGAATTTGCCTTTCAATAAGACAACTACCTCAAGCGTACAGTCTGGAAAACTATGAAATTTTTTCAAAAATCAAAAGAAAATTCCATTGGATCAACGAACTAATAAGGAAGATTTTTTTTAAAGTTTGCAAATAATATTTGAACATATTAATAAAATTTATATAGAAAATTTAATTCAAAGTATTCCAAGACGTTTGAAATTAGTAATTCAAGCAAAAGCCGGCAATACCAAATATTAATTTTATTATTTGTTTTATTTAGTTCGCATTGTTTTATGCATCCACTTATTTTTATTTCTCGATAAATAGCCAACAATATCGTTAAATGTGACTTTTTTATACACAAATGTAAACGTTAACTTTTTATTGAATAATGTATATACTATAAGGATACATAATAAATAAAACTTGAGTATATAACAGTCATGTTAATTCAATTAAACTTTATCGTTATCTACTTCCAGTATCTGTCCACTTATTTTTGTTCTCGACTATATATAACATTTAGTCATTGATTTTTTAATATTCTAATTTTTTTTTTAAATAATGCAAAAAAAAAAAAAATAAAATAAAACACAGTATATTGTATTAAAGCAATTGTTATTTTATTATTATAAATTGGCATAATAAATGATTTTATGTATTTGACATATATGAAAAATACAAATATGCTTTTTTTTTATTTTTTAATACCATCGTTTATTACATACGCGTAAGGGGTTTAATACCGAGTATGAAAAAGCATTGTTCCATTATAATAGCAGTTGCTTCTGTCAATAATATGCGACTCATATTTACTTCAATTATTTCACCAGCTTGATTTTTTACGACACAGTAACAATTATCGTAAAATTCAGAAAAACTAGTAGAAATATCATAGCAATATTCACAAAGTTGATGTAAGTGCAAGTCTTTAGTTATTTTAAGTAATATATCAGGAAACTTTAGCAGAACCTTAGCTAACTTCCATTCCTTTTCATGGTTTAGAGATATTGGAATTTCTTCTACAACTTCCTTTAACTGTTTTTGAGAAATATTAGCATTTCTAGCAATTGAACGAATTCTGGTAAGTGCATAAAGCAAATATACTGCAGAATTTCCCTTATCATCTAACATTTTGTCAAATGAAAATACATATTCATGATTTCTATTATGACATAAATCTGCATATTTAATGCAACTATAAGCAATGGATTCTTGAGCTGCTTTAAGTTCTTCTTCTGTAAGTTCTTTATCACGCCCCTTTTCTTGAAGTTTTTGTAGTGATCTATTTACACCTTTTAGAAAAGTAAATGATTGCATTTTAATGTTTGAAAGTAATTTTTAAACATAAATTATTATGTTCACAAGAAAGGATGTACTTATAAATAAATTACCTTCATCTAATAAATCTAATAACTTAACAGTATCACCAGATCGTGTTTTAAATTTCTTTTTGTCTTCTCCAAGAACTACACCAAATCCAACATGGTCTACTCTAACATTTAATGGAAGAATACCCACTCTCTTTGCACATTTAAGTAATGTTTGAAAATGTACCGATTGCCCTGAATCTGTTACATATATTATCTGAAAAATTATATAGTTCATATGTTTACATACTTTTTATAACAGATAAACTATTTCATTATAATCTAAAATATACCCAATCAGCTTTTTCATCTTGAACACGATGTTTGATGCAAGCCATGTCTGATGTATCATAAGTGAAACCACCATCTGATTTTACGATTGTGAAAGGTATACCACTATGATCTTCTCCCCATAATATTTTACGACCCATGTCTTCCTCTAAAAAGTTTTGAGATTCTAATTCCCTTACTAATTCTTCCATTTTCTTTTGGTAAAATGATTCTCCTCTCTCTATGATCTTAATATCAAGTCGAGCATATAATTTTTCAAATTCTGTAACAAAGACAATTGTAATAACATCATTAATCATTATTAAATATTTATTTAGTAAATTGTTACCTTTTCTAGATATATCACAAATTAACCGCCAAGCTTTGCTTATGTCAGTATCGAAGGACTGCAGTTTAACGACACAATTATATGCACGTTTCTTAAATTCTTCATCTGCGTCAAATCTTGTTTTTGATTCTTTGTAAAAATTCTACAATAATACAAATGAGAATAGTAAATGTTAGTATAAAAAAGCAATATTAAAGTAATGAAAGAGATTTCATATATCATATAAAAACAAAATACCTGAAGGTCAGCAATTGGTGGAGATACAGTTAAATAATCTGGAAATTTGTCCTGTAGATGAGCTATTAACATACCAAATTGTGTTCCCCAATCACCTACATGATTTATTCTTAAAACATTATGACCTAGATATTCTAGTAATCTACAAATACTGTCACCGATAATTGTAGATCTTAAATGTCCAACATGCATTTCTTTAGCAATATTAGGACTTGAAAAATCTACAACTATTTTTTTCTTATCCATATATGGGGGAAATACTGTTCCTGCCTTTATAATTGTCTTCAACACTTGTTGTGCAAATTCACGTTTTAAAAATACATTTATATAACCTGGACCAGCAATTTCTAATTTTTCAATAAGTGGAGATAACTGCACTTTTGCTAAAATATTATTTGCAACTTCTCTTGGATTTGTTTTAGTACCTGCAATGTTTGCAATTTAATAATACATTAATATCAAAAAGTTCTACTGATTTTAAATACTCACCACTAGTATTTAATAATCTAACAATTTGCATAGAACTGCTAAATTCATAATCTCCAAATTTAGCATTAGATGATACTGCAATAACTATTGGTGGATCTACCAAGTTTGGGTAAGCGGCAGCAATAGCATTTTGAAATAAATTAAATAATATTTCCAATATACTAGTGCCATTACTAACAGATGTGTCAGTTAAAACAGACATTATTTGGGTTTGTGGTTTAGATCTTTTTGTTTCAATAGCCTACAAGTATTAAAAAGATTGATTGATAAGTTATGATATCAATAAAAAAAATATATAAAACAACAAAACTACAGAATATACCTTTTTAAGTATGTTAATTCTATATTTTAATTTCAGATTTTCTTGCTGCAAATTCGTATATTCTTCTTTCGAAATATCACATTTTTGAACATTTTGGTTTGTGATACTTTCACGCAAATATTCGATTTCCTTTTTCAAAACTTCTATTTGCTCTTCCTAGAAAAATGTGCTTATGAAAAAGCTGGTAACCTCAAATCTTTTCGAGATTATTCATGAGAAATCAAACATATATTTTACAAATAAATCGATAAAAAAAATTACCGCTTCAGTGGCTCTTTTATTAAAAGCATCTATATTCAAGACAGACATTATATCAAATAGATTTTAATACTTTAATAATTACACCACGTGGATAACATAAAATGGGCAGACACGTCGTATCCAAAATTCAAGGTTATTCTTTTTAAGATACATTTGTTCAATCACAAATTTGATAAAAAAGATATTTGAATAAATTTCAAATTTATTCGAAATTTTTATCTAATCTATTATTCTAAATTCTAAAATCAAAAGTAAGAGATTAATAAATTCTGTACATTATTGTAATTTACAACAAATACAAAATATTTATATTATTTATACTTATAGTTTGATTTGCTGATAACGAAATTTTAATTGTATGTCGTAAGTAATTTTTTCAAAATGTCGGTTATAAAATTACTTTTATTGAATACACAACTAATACAAATTTTTTATCTTCATACAGATTGATCAAAATCAAATGCAAATATTAACAAATAGAAATAATGTTATTGTACATTGAAACGATCATATATTTTTAGCAGACACATCGTTGATTATTTCTAATAAAAACGAAATTCCTGTTACCTATAATAGTTACGGATAACCAAAACATAATTCTCGTCAGCGATAATTATAAAAAATTTCCGTTGCAAATAGTGATCATTTATGATCAAATACAATTGCTGTCATCGATAATGGTTACTAATAACCAAAAAATTTGTGTCATTTTAATTATATTATTTCTTGAAAAATTTCTGTATAATTTAATGACGAGTGACTTTTATTTAAATAAAAATTAGTTTTTTCTCAATGATTCTTTTTGAAAAGATTTTAAATATGATTGTTTTGTAGTATCTAAAGGCATATAGTTCTCTGTATTGCACGTATCATTGGTAATGGCGCGAAAATGAGTTCGTTATGAAATTCAATGTTATTGGTTAAAAGATTAATCTCGTAGGCAGAATATGAAACTTCGTATAATAAATAATTCCTACTAAATGTTTAAATAATGAATCAACTATTCGTATTATTTCGTGCTTGAAAATGAATGTTCTTTCATATTTTTGAAAACTTTATACAAAAATAATTAATATAAATTTCGTTGTGTTCTGAATGAAAACTTGTGAAATAGCCAACTTCAGTTTTTTGCACGATTCGAAATTTTAATAAACACATAAATACATACATGTAAGTATGTGGCAACGATGATCGAGGTTATTTGAATCTAGAGAATATTTAAAAATTTATAATTTAACAAATGTCGAATTTTGATTATGATGAGACATCAAGATATTAAAAATGACAATGATACCGAGACTGACACTGCTGAGGAAGAAGAGATCACAGAAACCGAGGAATCTTCCTCAACAGGAAAAAATACTCCTCATGATCTAACATTATCCTTTTTAAAATTATCTTACAAACGACTTCCAAAAAATTGTGTGAAGTTCTCTTTTTTGAGTCTCAATAGTGTTACTTTTGTAAGTTTCTATAAAATGATCCTCTGAAAAGAAAAAAAAAAATATAATTGTAAATATTAATATGAATCTCTTTTTGAAGCTTGCTGGTATAAGCGCTGTGATCATTTCAATTTGGATGTTGGCCGATAATAAAATGATGTC